>NW_027131767.1:0-281203 GCF_026122565.2 Emydura macquarii macquarii
AAGATTTATGTTTATTCTTTAGCGATGTTGCTGTTTTGATCTAAATTCACGGGTGTAGGACATTATGCGGTGGGTTAGGGGAGATGTGGCAGGGTGCAGGAAGCGGTCTGCATCCACGACCTCACACAAAGTCATGGGACCTCCTTGACCAGCCTCACTCTGGGCCAGAGGCGGCCATCTACAACACCAGGGAGAGGCGGTTGGCTGGGGAGGTGAGGGTCTGCGACTGTGGGGCCTCCTTCATTCCTCCATGCGATCATGTCCTCTGGTCACATCCGTGACTCTTTGGCTGCCTGGGAGCAGTGGGTGCCGTCCAGGGTTTTCTGCTCAGTGACCCCTTCCAGTTCCCTTATTTAGCCCTTTGATCTCCATACCCACCTGTTTTTCATTCATTGTCTCCCATAATTAGTTGAGTCCCAGTCCTGGCTCCTCCCTATAGGCTGGGTGTCAAAAAACTGGGAATTGGGACAGGCTGAAGAAACCTGAACAGATTGTGTGGATGAGGAGTAAGCTGGGCTGTGCATAGATGGACAGCAGTGGGGAACAAGCTGTAAATAAAGAGCTCTTGTGGGAGCACAAAGCTGACGGCTGCGCATGGTTTGTGGGTGCAGATGGACCCGAGCAGCAGGGCACTTGTTACACGTGGGGGCTTGTCCAGAACGCAGAGCCAGCAACTGAGGTTGGCAGCCCAGAGGTGGAGGAGACCCTACAATGGGATTTGAAGCAGCAACTCCTGCAGGCGTATGGTCCAGCCCTGCGGTAGGGAGGGCAGTTAATCGCCCGGGTCTAGGACTGTATAAAACGGTCCCTGCAGATGAGCCGGATGCCTTACTCAGCAGGTTGAAGCGGGTAGCGATGCACGCCAGTTGGGAAAAGGCAAGCTGGGCTCTACGGCTAGCACCATACCTGGCTGGCAAAGCCCAGGCAGCCTATAGGACCTTAAGTGATGATCAGACTGGGATTACGTGGCAGTAAGGGTAGCCATCCTCCACTGGGTGGGCTCGTCAGCGGAGAAATGCAGTCAGAAGTTTCAGGCAGCCCGGTGGATGGGGGAGGTGACACTCTGAGCGTTTGACCAGAGATTAATGGACTGGGGCACCCCTGGCTTAGGCTGGATACCCAAACCACTGGGGAAATCATGGATGCGCTAGTCCTGGAACAGTTTGTGCATAGCCTGCCTGAAAACCTTCAGGTTTGGGCCAGGAGGCATCAGCCAAGCATGGTGGATGTGGCGGTAAAACTAAGGAGGAGTATATCGAGGCAGATTTCCCCAGGAGAGAGAGCCAGCCCTACAAGGGACTGGAGTTGGAGAAAAAATCACAGGAACCAACACCTGGGAAGGGCCCAAAAAGGAAGAAGGAGGATTCCTAAGGTGCTAGGTAGAACCAGGCAGAGCTTCTGCTAGCAGTGCGGGAGGCCGGGACAGAAAAAAACTGATTGTCCGCAGATGGCCCTGTGGCTTCCCTGACTTTTGTGGCTGGTAGATACGGCATCTGCTTACTTCTTCATCCAAGGGGGCTAGTAAAGCCACACTGGGATACTGACTAGGAAGGGGATGACTTTGAACTGCATCCACAGGGATAAAGGAAATACTGCCCAGTGGCACTCAAGGATTCGGGGCCGGTTTGATTGGAAATGCGTTGGGGTAGTAGATGGTCTACCCACCCAGTGGTTTTTGAGCATGGACTGGGGTACCTTCCCATGAGGGAAGGACACGGGGTGGTGGGGGCCCAGCAGGACAAGGGAAAAAGTGTGGAGTATCCAGAAGCAGTGGGTGGGACCCACGGATCTTAGAAACCCCAGTGAAGGAAGCCCTAGCAAGGAAGCCCAAGAGGGAAAAGGGCAACGGGGAGACCCCAGAACCCAGAGAAGCAGGACATGGATAAGACCCTAGACAACAGAGCCCAGAGAGGAAAAAGGGCAGGGGAGGAAGAGACAGCAGATATGGCCAACCCAGACCCCTTGGAAAGGAGAAAAAGACCAAACAATTCTCTTCCAATGCAACTCACTTAGATGGATGGCCCAGGCTGCACTTAATGGGTTCAAGGAACCTGAAGCCTTGGCAATCCTGGGAAGACGATGGACCCTGAACTCCTGCTGAAAGGCAAGGGATGTAAGGAAGAGGGACAAATCCCAAGGGTGCGAAAGCAGACACTGAGATGTAAAAAGTTAAAGCTTTATAACCATTAGAACCCAGCTTGTCAACCTCTCATGGAAAATATACAAAGCATATAGCCTCAAATCAAGCCCTAATAAGTTCTCAGACCACACTTTTCTGTCTCTGACTTTCTGTAAATTTCTATCATCAGTGAGGGAATATTTTTTCATTGGTCTGTGTGCGTGAACAGAGAAATTGAGATTTACTGACATTTACCAATAAAAATCTCAGTCTTCCAAGCCTAAATAAAAGAAAACAAGTGAAGAAAAGGTTCAGAAATAGGAAAGGACCAGTATTAACCTATAGCTTCCACTAGAGAGTGTCAGAGTGTAATGATCAGTGTTTCTCAATGACTAGTCCATGGACCGGTGTTGGTCCCTGAGATCTCCCTGACACAGTTTGGGAAGGCAGCAAGCTGGTCCCTGGTATCAAAAAGGTTGAGAAACACTGGACTAGATCATAAAAAACAGCTTCCTGTCTAATACCCTCTGGAGGGCAGCAAAGACGTAGGAACGAGAAAGAGGAAGTTACTCAATATAATTGCCATTGCACTTTTATATTATATTAAAATAGTAATGTTAAAATTCCATATGTATATATTATATTTAATACATTATTTATACAATTTTATATTTCATATTTTAGTATATTAAATCCTAAACAAAATGGATCAACATTATAAAAAGGAAACAGTGTTACCTTATCTCAATAAAATGTATTGACCTTATCAAAATGAAAGGACTCAACATTATCAAAATAAAACATATGGATGGTACTAAAAATATTTTCAGAATTTTTTTTTTTCCACAGGAAATTTGGAAACATTTTTTTTCCAGTTTGGAGCAGTATTTTTTTGAAACTTCAGAATTTCCCATGCAAAGGAAATTCCAGTTTCTAACTCACTGACCTTTAAATATGTATTGTTCACATTCTTTTTCAGGGTCTGTTGGATTTTCTCTAGATACAACCCATGGCAAATGCAGACTTAGGAAATCAAATGTCTATCACAGAATTAATTCTCCTGTGAATTGAGAATCATAGAAGATAGGGATTAGAAGGACCTCAGAGGTCATCTAGTTCAAAGCAGAACCAACCCAAACAAAATCATCTCAGCCAGGGCTTTCTCAAGCCATGCCTTAAAAACCCTCTAAGGATGGAGATTCCACCTCCTCCTAGGTAATCCATTCCACTGCTTCACCACCCTTCTAGTGAAAAAGTTTTCCTAACATCCAGCCTAGACCTCCCCCACTGCAACTTGAGCCATGGCTCCTAGTTCTGTCATCTGTCACCACTGAGAACAGCCTAGCTCCATCCTCCTGGCACCCCCTTTCAGGTAGTTGAAGGCTGCTATCAAATACCCTCTCACTCTTCTCTTCTGCAGACTCAACAAGCCTAGTTCCCTCAGCCTCTCCTCATAAGTCATGTGCTCCAGTCCCCTAATAATGGACCTTCTCCCCTTAAAATCTGAATTTACAGATGAGCCATTCACAGCTTGCAGTGTGTGTCTACACTGGGGTTTGCACCAGTCCAGCTAAAGCAGTTTAATTAACTTGCTGCACATTTATGTGTAGAGAAGGCCTCTATTTGAAAACAAGTATTTACGTTAAAGCTACTGCTATCTTTATGTGTGCACAAGGCTTGGAAAACGGATACAAAGAACCTGGGCGCTCCTAAAAAAACATTTGACGTCAATAGATCTGGGAACAATTCTTTCCAGCTCCCATGATATGTAAAGATGATTTAATTAACTCATCTGAGATCCAGAGTTCTATGTGATTTCGGGGACTGCATCTTCAAAAGCCATGATTTCAGATATAAAGAGCACACCCTGAAACCACACCTGTTGTTGAAACACAATCCATCTGCACACCAGAGCGTTAGACTTCTATCTCTCCCGCACACATTATAGTTTTGGCCATAGGATCCTCCGACAGGGCTGGAATCCATTTTGGTTACTGCCTGGAACTAGCTCCAATTTCAATCAGATCAAGTTGTTCAATGAAATTACAACTCATTAAAAATAGCTTACAGGCATTCAGATCTGAATTGGTTTCTTTTTTTCTTTTTCTATTTTTGAATAAAATAAGAAAAGGAAGTGACACAATGGACACCACGACCCTGAAACCTGCCTGGGAATAATCAGGTACATGCATGCTATTTATATTATCTCACACCCTGTGAGCGACGCAAGAAGGAAATTACCACATCGACAATGTGCAAATTGGGCCATTTTCCAAAGCGGCCTATGCTTTTGGGTTCCTTGCTTTTTGTGTGCCCAGCTTCAGACAGGTGTCAAGGTGGAGTAACTTCATGGGCTTTTTTGTAGACTCTGACCTGAAATTGTCTGTCTGAGGAACCAGTGCAAAATATGAACCTAGAGATGATTTCCTGAACTATAACAGACTCTGATTCTGATCTTAATTTCACCAGTTTTACATTAGTATAACTTCGTTCTTGGTCACTGCAAAACCTTCCTCTCCTGACCTGCCAGACATGCACCCTGACCCTCATCATTCCCTACAAAATGCTGTCCCTAAACTTCTCTTTCCTTTCCATCACTTTGATCATGTAATTTCCCCTTCAAATTCTTCCGTTGGCTTTCCAGCAAATATTACCTCATATTGAAGCTTCTCATCATTACCTTAAAAGCTCTACATAACTCCGCTCCTCCTTCGTGAGCTTCTTTTTGTCAAAGCTGAGTCAAAGCGCCCCACTAATGCATTCACCCACCCTCTTCTCTGATGCTCACCCATTCATCTCCATGCCATTTTCCATGCAGTCACTTATTCATGCATAAAATTCTTGCATAGATAGCTGGATGGATGGATAGATAGATAGATAGATACATAGATAGATAGATAAAGTGTAAGGGGAAGGATGGATGAATGGATGATAGATAGTGCATATGAAAATATACACAGAAGTACGTATGAGGATGAATGGATGGATAGATACTGTACAGGCTAGGATGGATAGGTAAATAGATTTCTTGACAACCTACGGAGGAGAGATTCCCCTCTTACTTCACCAGATGTAACTTCATTGAAGACAATTGATTTACAATGGTGTCAAACTGGCCTATTAAACAGACAAAAAGGTGGGTTATTTCACTCCATGAGCTGTTAGCTGAAGGGAAAATCCTGTTGAAATGTTGGCTGCACGTCCACCTTCTCTGAATAAATCGTTTTTGAGACCCCAGGTGTTATCAAAGAGAAACGTGTGCATAGACATAGATCTGTAGCCGTTTTGTGTGTACGCAGGTCTGAATGGGCTCTCCCCTGCTGAGCTAGCTGGGGTGGGGTGGGACTGGGGACAAAAGGCTTCAGGACTAGACTGTATTTGCATGAGCACATCCTCCCTACATGATGGGACTGCTTTGCCCAAATGATCTCTTTGGCTGGTGCTGGGTCACAAATCACTTGAGCGTTAACTGCAGGGGTAACAAAAGGCTATTCCCCTTATTGTATGAGCAAAGGGCAGCAGAACTGTGCTTAACCTGCCCTGATGGAGGGGTCACCCGCATCTGAACTGAACGCGGTAAGCAGGGGTTTCGATGCAGACGGCAGTGAAAGGTAAAAGACGTAGGGACAGGTATCCTGCTAGGAGCTGGTGGCTCTGTGTTCAACCAGCTCCTCCCCACTGTTCTAAGATGGAGCTAATTAAAGGATGCATTAGGGGACTGTGGTGCATTAGGGGTCTGAAGCTGAAATCACTTGCTGTGGGGCAGCGTTTTCTGCCCAGCTGCTTCAGCAGTGACGGTCCCCCACTAAGAGCTGACAATCACTGAGAGTTGCTGTGTGGAATATCAAGGGACCGACCCACAGAGGTCTCAGTAGAGAAGCAGGTGGTAGCAGAAAGTGATGGTGCACGTTGGTAACAGCTGTCAGGGGGGCCAGCAGAGCAGGGAGCAGCTGGCCTGTCGGCTGGAGGAGGGGCCGCTCAGTTGAAGGAGCAAAGGGCCTTTTTATCCCCAACCATGTTACCAGATTTGCCCGTCACCTTGGGGTATGCTCATTTATTAGGTTTATCTTCCTGGGGGGACTGATTCTATTAATGTACTGCTTGTGTTACTTGTGAGTTCATATGGCTACAAGTCCCCTCCCAATGGAGCTAACCTGCAGGACTTAAGGTTTCCAGGGCTGGGTACCTCCAGCCCCAGATTCAGATAAACCCCCACAGATACACACACACATTCCAAATTAACCGAGTGCGTCTGAGCGAACCGGACCCCATCAGCACTCTCAACTGATTCCTTATATGTCCCTGAACTCAGCAGGCTGGGTGACACAGCGCTTTCAGTGGCCACCCTTAGATGCCCCTTTGCACCACACCAGAATAGAGCGCATTTCTGAGCAGGCTGGGTCAAACAGCACTTTTCAGCTGCCCCCTTATATGCCCCTGGATTCTGTAGGCTAGGCAGAGCAGCACTTCTCATCTGCCCCTCCGCCCCCTTATATGGCACAGGTTCAGCACTTCGCTATTCCCACTCTCACTCTACAATTGTTCTAGCAGTAACGCCCTTGATGAGCAAACCCCACAGGATTTTGGGCGCTCCAGGGACCTTTGGCTTAGGTAAAAGAAGCGTTGCTGCAGAGCAAGATAGGGAAGCCGAGAACAGAAAGGAGTAAATGAAGTTTGGAGAGAGAGAGAGAGAGAGAGAGAGACTGGCACCAGTGTGATTATAACAGTTATTGTATTGCCAGGTCTATAAAACTGATGGTACTAACAGTGATACCGTACAAGGGAGAAAAACAATCACACGCTTACAATACTACACAGTTACAGTTGGGGTATTGGAGAAAGCTAGCCCAGGTCTGATTACAAAAGAAGAAAGTTATACCTGGACTAAAAGAGAAAGAGAGAGAGTGTGTTGGGGAAAGATGGGGGGTCTCACCACTCCATGCGGGTCAAAGGTTCCCAGCAGACCGGCTGTTCAGCTTAGGCTCCGGAGCGCTTGACAATAGGAGCTGCTCACTCCTGGCTATGGGCCGTGTTCCTCGAGGAGCTCACAAAGCAACCAGGCAGATTCAGGGTTTTACAGATCAATAATTAGACTGGTCTGATATCTGCAGAGCTGGATGTGTGCAGGTGTGGATTCATTTACATCAGGTGCAGAGATCTCCCATCATGCAGTGCGTCTCTACTTTGCCAATCCCAGAGTTCAGTGTGGTCCCTGCTTTGCAGCTTGGTTCTCCATTCGCTATGCTAAGTCTTCTTCCATCTTCCATATAGATGAGGCTTCTGTTCTCCATTCGATGTGCTAATCGGGATGCCTCCTTTTTACATCTTTGATGTGGACGAGGCTAGGGGAGTTGCCTTAATCCTATCACCCTTGTTTGGAGGGGTTTAGGTGTGTCTCCCACTGCCTCTTCATTGCTTTGGTTTCTGGTTCAAGCAGAGGCTGGGAGAGGGGATTCAGGTGTGCCAGAAAGTAGGGCTTTTGCACCCTGGTTCCCCAAGACCACAGAGCTGACAGGTAACATCCACCCCAACCAGGCAGGTGAACTCTGCAGCTGCACCTCTGAACTCTGCGGCTGCCCTGACTAAGGATGACAACTGGGTGTGGGGGCGGTGAAGGGAGGGGCACATTAAAAGAACTCCTGGTTGCTGGACTGAAGAGCCTGAGGCAAATGGAAGCTGCCCAATGTACTCGGGGGTGGGGGTTTTGTTTGTGGTTTTATGCTTGTGAATCCTGCTCGCGGCATATTCCCAGGTTAATGCCGGGTCACTTTCCCCCTTCTATTAACAGTTTCTTTGCTACACTCAGTCTCTGTGCTGGCGAGAGGGGACGTGTTCCCTCTAGAGGCCCCCGAGGGGTGGTGTGTGATTGTCCCAGGTTATGGGGTGGGTGCTCCAGCCAGTTTGGTGTTGCGCTGCCGAAAAGGAAGCCCTAGATACTGAACCCGGCCCTTGCTGCTGCCAACTCCGACTGGCAGAAGGGCTACACATGCACTCGGGGTGTCGGTGTGTCGCTGCGTGAAATCCCCTGTACAGTGTGTGACCCATCTGTGCCTAGGGCAGCCACCTGAAAATGCCAAGGTCAGGGCAGGCTGGGAAAGGAGAGCAGATTCCCCCAACACTGGTGGGTGACACTGAAGTCAAACTTCCCAACCAGCCACAAACTGTGCTTCTGTTCCCCACACTGGTTATCAAGAAGCCAAAATAAAATATACACAGCCCTCTTTACTGCATTTCAGTCTCTGGCTCCCAATCAGCCACTAGGTCCAGTAAAGAGGCCAGTTATTTAAACTCTATGCTCTTTACCAAAAGGGTCAGCCACAGCACCAGATCAATTCAAGTTTGGATCTTACCCAGAATCCCACGCTGCCAGCCAATCCTTTAGTAACTAACACTAAAGGTTTATTATAAAAAGAAAGAAACAAACCATAAGAGAAATGTTAAAGGATTAAAGCAAACAGATACATACAGATGATTTGAAAGTCCATAGATATCAGGTTTTCATTAGAATTGTGGAGTTTGCAGGCTTGTATGGTCCCTCTGGTGAACATCCAGTACCTGGATGGGTCTCAGTCCTTTGTTTCACAGCTTCAGTTGCAGACGACTTGATCCAGAGGTGGATAGGTGGCTGAAGGCTGAACCTGACTGAAAACAAATGGATCCAGGGATGCTGCCTTTTCTGTCCTTTGGTCTGTGCCGTGCTGCTTGTGGAATATTACAGGAACCAAAATGCAGTCCAGAGTCACATGGGCCAATCCTGGTGACTTATCAGGTGTATCCCTGGCTTCTCCCCCTGGGCCCCTTGCACCTGTGAATTTCTTAATGGGCCATTAAGCAGGCTAGTCCTGCAGACATCCTGTCTGGGGAGTTGCCAGACACAGAACAATTCAAAATACAGATATATCAACCATATCCATAACTTCCATTACACATATAACACATGAACATAAACATTATCACCTTACTTAGCACATTATAGCCTTTCTAACAGTACCTGGCATGGCATATCTCACATGAATTATTATGATTTTGACATACTGATGTTAAATAATATAATAAATGCCCCCCCACACACCCAATCCAGCCAGCATGACATGGTGAAACCTGGAGCAATGGAGCAAAGCCGAGCCACGTTAAATTTTGGACGAGGCATTTGAGTTGGGACTTCTTCAAGGTTTGCAAGGTAGAACTCAAGAGGGGTCTGTCTACATAACATGTTGCACTGAGCAGGAATGAGCTTCCCAGCCCGGGTTAGCAGAGCTCACGCTAATGCTCTAAAAATAGTCCTGTAGACAGCGTGTGAAGTGGTGGGTGAGACTGGAACTTGGGATCTGAAGCCTCCGGAGATGGGTGTTATATGGGCGAGCCCCATAGCAGGACTTTGCCAGCCTGTGCTGGGAGACTCACTACTGCTTGCTCCAAAAGGCTGTGTAGACACACCCAATGTGGTCTGGCTGGTAACAGGAGCCAGGGATATCAGCCTTTGCAACCTGGGGAATGGGAAATGAAGCCTGCCCTGCTCTGTGAGACAGAGCAAACCTCTCCTCGTGGCTTCTTAGTGCCACGGAGCATCAGTCACCAGATGTCTCACACTGGCCATCCACACATGGATATTGGTGTGTCAGAGATAACATGTATGTATTTCTTGTAGGAGTCACCCAACTTACCCAGTTCGTGAACACTTTTATTGCCTCCAGAGATGGAAAACAGCTGCAGGCCATGGCTAGCAGGAACCACACAGTTGTGATACCCTTCTTCTTCGTGCCTTTCTCCAACCTCCAGGTGCTCCGTGTTTCCCTTTTTTCCTGGTGCTGCTGATGTACCTCCTTACCACAGTGGAGAATATGTTAATCATCAAGCTCACAGTCGTGGAGTCTTCCCTTTGCTCCCCGATGTATTTCTTCCTCCGGAACTTGTCCTTCCTGGAAATCGGTTACACCTCGTCCACCATTCCCAAGATGCTGGTGAACTTCTCTCCGAGGACCAGAGCATCTCCTTCCTGGGCTGTGCCACACAGATGTATTTCTTCACCTTCTTGGGGATCACAAAGTGCTGCTTACTGGCCACCATGTCCTACAACCGTTACATGGCCATATGTCAACCTCTGCACTACACGGCCATGATGAGCAGAGCGGTGTGTCTCCAGCTCTCAACAGTGTGGTGGCTCATTGGATTGCTGGTGGGTGTTGAGCAGACAATTCTCATATTCACTCTGCCCTACTGAGGGCCGAACAGGATCAACCACTTCTTCTGTGACCTGCCCCGGCTGCTGAAGCTGGCCTGCATGGATACCTACAAGAATGAAATTTCTATTTTCATCAGCTCTGTTCTCTTCATCATGGTGCCCTTCCTGCTCAGCCTTGTGTCCTACCTCCACATCCTCCATGCTATCCTCAAGATACCATCAGCCACGGGCCGGAGCAAAACCTTCTCCAACTGCTCCTCCCACCTCATCGCGGTGACCTTGTTTTTCGGCTCCAGCATCTTGACGTATCTGAGGCCCAAATTCAGCAACTCACTTAACATTGACAAACTTCTTTCCCTGTTCAACACGGTCGTGACCCCAATGTTGAACTCTTTGGTCTACAACCTGAGGAATAAGGAGGTGAAGGAAGCCCTGAGAAGGGTGATGGCCAGAAAAATATTGATTTGAAACCTGTAATATATAGATACACATTCTTCTATTGAATTTGGCACTACCTGTAATAATCACTGAACACTGCGTGTTCTGTGTGTTTCCCTGAGGATTGTACAGATGTTGTTTATTCACATATATATGGGGTTAATTCAATAGCCAGGTGTTCAGGAAATTACCCAGGAAGATGGACAACAGCCCAGGTGAGAGCTCCTCAGCAGACACCAAGGCCAATAAACTGATATGCTTGCCCTACCTGTGGTGGATCTGCCGGACCAGTTTTCCCAGGACAGTATCCCTCCACCTGTGATGGGAGGGACATCAAAAGACTGAGGGGGGTTTAAAGAGACACCCTGCCTGCATAAAGGTGACCCTAGTTGAGTGAGATAATTTAGGAAACAAAAATTCCAAAAGTTGATGGTTTCCTCAAGGAACCTTAGCTTTCCTAGAGGTTCTGCCAAGGGAAGATAAACACAGGTGTAGCCTTTAGTTGTTTTAATCCTTTTTTCTTCCAATGCTGAGCTCCTACTGTTAAGATTAAACAATACTTTGTTTGAAAAAGGCTGCTTTGGGTCAGTGTATTCAGCCCTGGTCACAGCTCCCCATGGGGAGACTTGCTGGTGCTGAGTTCAGTTGGCCTTGCTAAGTAATTGTGGTTGATATCCAGGTGCTACCACAGACTAAGGCCATGTCTACACTAGCTAGCATGCAAGAGGTGTGTTTTTTAAGTTTTGCCATCATGTGCACAGTGCTAAGTCATAGCTACAGCCACTCATTGAACTGGTTTCATTATGTCAGAGGAGAGCTCTCTCATGTCAGCATAATGCAGCTACACAAGCCGTATCACCATGGCTTGGCCTAAGTATTCACCTACAAAACCCCTGAGATATAGAAGCTGCCATGGGAGGTGTCAGCAGGTAATGGAAATATTGTTTATTTCAAGTATGTTGCTTTCTTACCCTTATGTGAACTGCAGAAATATTTTATGGAAAAAATATTTTTTGTCAAAATTTTCTATGGAGAAAAAAAATTCCAAGTAGTTGAAGGTGTGAGCCAAAACAGTGGGTGGATTTTGAGCACTAGCTGCAAATGCTGTGGGTCTCTGAAGAGAGAATTTCATTTTCTCCCAATACAGGCCAACCAAGAAATGATGGTTTTCTGTGGTTGTTGCCATACAGAGAGTAGAGCATGTGGTTTCAATCCATATGATATTTCTCTGGAAAGAAAGAAAGAAAGAAAGACCATGATTCATCACAGAATGTAACATGCACCTATGTTCCACATGTGATTAGTCTCTTTGAACTAAGTGCGACTACTCATGTGCTAAAGATTCAGCACATACCTAAGTCTGTTATTGAATCGGGATCATAAAACCTCCATATTTGTGTGACCAAAGTGTGTTACCTGCCCTGTAATGAGATTTCCCGTCGTGTATAACTCTATGAGACCAGTGCCTGCATCCTACGCAGTGTCTGAGTCTTATAAATTCAGATCCACAGGACAGCCTTTGGGACATCGGGGTCAGGGCTGGTTGTGGGGGCAGGTTCCTTTCACTTCTGAGTTTGACCCGTTGTGGTGTTCCCCTCTCCAGTCTGGACTGGCGTATCACTGTGTCACCCCAATCCCCCCACTCCAGGGACCTGTCTTGTACTTGCCCCGCTGTGTGAATCACCCACTCTTGGGTCAGCCCACACACAGCCTTCTGCAAACAAGTTTTAGTGAATGAATTCTGGCCAGCCACTCATGGGATTACGCAATGGTGTGACCCCTCCCCCCCGGCATACCCCAACTCCCAGATGAAACCCTAGGAACAGCTGTTTTACAGAACTCAGTGCAGCCACTGGACTCTGCTAGCTCATATGTCTGTCAATTTATCAAAGACCTTGATTTTCCCCATCTCTGTCACTTTAAATGAAGTCTCTACATGCACCCAAACCACGAGCGCTGCTTTGGATAAAACAAACCAATACGTTTATAAAGTACAGAAAGATTTTAAGTGGTTATAAATCAGAGGAATATAAATCAGATTAAAATAAATAAAAGCACATCACATCTTCAACTAAACTTAACACTTCAGTAGCCTTACAGTCTTTAGATGGTGCTCACCACAGGCTGGTTGGATGGCCTCCAACCAAGCTCCCCGCCCGTGAACAGTCTGTCTTGCTGTTGTTTTGTAGATGGATTGCAAGAGAGAGCTCAAGAGACATTTTGAACACTAACTCTGCAATCAGTGTCTGCCTGGATCTGCTCCAAACAATGTGAGACACACAATTGGGAACATTACCATAGCAGAGCTCCATAACCACGCATGGGACATTGCGAGAAGCACACTATCATGACAATAATATTTAGTGTGCCATGAGCGTTCCAAAAACACGGCACACCACACACACTTTGCATTAAACCAAACACACTTACACTATAAGGGTGAACATGAATGATACTCAGTCACACCATAAGGATGTACATGGGGTGCAGTGTGTCTAACACTGCTAACAATGTCCTTTGGAAAATGGGTGAGCAGCAATCTAACCAACGCTCTCCCCCAAAAGGCTAAGGAAAAAAATATCTATTAATCCAGCTGTCTCCGAAGAACAGACGGAGAGACCTATGAGGCAAGAGCAGTCATGTCCCTTACACATTGTCAGCCTCGGTCAATCTACAGCTGTGGTGAGGACTTGCTCACCTGGCCTGCCATATCTGATCGTGCCTCAGTAGCCATTTCTTCTGGCCCAAGCCTACAAAACCGATGCCTACGAGTCTCTTCACTCATCTGAGGGACCCTGTTGAGCTGACATGAATGGGGTCACATGTTTGTGTCAATGTTACATCTTCTCCTGCAGGCGGGACATGCAATGGAGATTGCTGGATAAGCTGGAGCTAGAGGTGGTGAGGAATGTTTTGAGGGCACTTTTTCTTTGTTTGAAAAAGCCGATTCTTCAAAACTGAATTTTTTGTGTGGAAACTTAGTATTGACTCAAGTGTGGTCAGGAAGGTTTTAAAATTGCAGCCTGAAACCAAATTTTGAAACACTGAAACTTTTCAAAAAATGCAATTTTTTCCACCCAGCCCTGCTATGTGCAAAGATGATAGATAGATAGATAGATAGAAAGATAGATAGATAGATAGATAAGCTGATTTTATCAGTGAAAATAAAATATTAATACTGAGTAGAATGTATCAGAAAATTTTAATTGTAAAATTTACTGTGGAAAAGTGAAAATTTCAAAAGCACTTAAGAGAATTAGAAACATAAATTGATTGTTAGTCAGTGCTCCTATATCTCTAACAAACTTTTGAAGATTCCCCCCCCCCAAAAAGCAAGTTAGTTAGTTAGTTAGTGTCTGAAATTTCATGGTTTTTTTTCTTGTCCATTTTCTGACCAGCCTTATTTATCACTAATTTCTTAGGGTGGGATTTTCAACAGTACCTAAGGGAGTTAGCACCCAACTCCCATTGACTATCAATGGGAACTGCAGGGCACCTCATGAGGTAAGGTCCACTCATAAATCAATACATGGTTAAACGACAGGAAACAAATGATAGGATTAAATGGTCAGTTTTCCAAATGGAGAGAGGTAAATAATGGTGTCCCCCAGGGGTCTGTACTGAGACAAGTGCTGTTCAGCATATTCATAAATGATCTGGAAAAAGGGCTAGATGGACCATTGGTCTGACCCAGTACGGCTGTTCTTATTTTCTTATGAATCGGAATAAAGACCCCAGTGAGGCAGTTTTTACATCTTCCTGAATTAAACTGGCATAAGGACTGAGTAAGCCTGAGATCACCACTCAGTTTTTCTCCTCTTCTCTTCATTTTGTCGCTATTACACACACACACTCACATACACACAACCACCTTTTCCTTGTTTGTTCTCTCCAAGCTGCACAGTTGCACAGGCAGCCTCTGTCAGGCCAACCTCATCTCTTTATCCAGAGCAGGCCGAGCTAATGACTCCCTGCTCAGACAAACCAACCTCCTTCACCATTGATCTGGGGAGAACAATTTGATTGATGAGAAAGGCCACCCCTACACCTCAGTCCACTCCACCCTCGCTCTGCCTAGCAGGCAGTGGATAACTCTGTTGATTTTGCTTGACTGGTTTTGCAGACTTTCATCCTCCCAATACATTACACAGGTGACCAAACCAAGCACTTGAAGTTCTCCTCTGCCTCCACTGAACCTTCCTCACCTGGGCTGAATTTTCAAGGCAAACCAGGAAACAGACATCCCTGTAACACTTCCATGACCTCAATCAATGCAGACTTTTACGTGGGTGTTTCTCAAGCACCAAATACTGGTTTACCTATGTTCCCAGTGAAGTCAGTGAAAGTTTTCCCAGGAGGAGAGGTATCCCTGGGGACTGGAGATCACAAAGCAGGTACAGAATTGTGGGCGCTCCAACCATAATCCACTGACTCTTGATGGAAAACACCTTTGGGATAGAGACTGAAATACAGCCTTCTTGGTCCCTTCAGTCTTTGGATTAGAATTGCTTCGAATTCTAAACATGGGAGTCAGCAAGGACCTGCTTTTTAAAGCAATTTAGACGCCAAGTGGGGCGTTCAAAAACTTCTAAGGCCACCTTGGAGCACACATGCCTACCAGGTCAGGCCCTGAGCAAAGCATAGCTGAAGGCAGAGTCCCCCTTTCACCCCAGAGTTCAGAGCACTCCCCTGGGATGTGGGAGACCGGGAGTCAAATCCCAAATCTGCTTGAGAGACGGGCTATTTGCTACTCTGTGGTGGCGTTGTCTGAATCTCTCCTCCTGAAGCTGTTCCACTTGGAACGAACCACTTAACCAGGAACTGGGCCAGAAAGAAAAAAAGAGAGTGATGCTATAGTCTGGTTGGTAGGTGGGGTGACCAGCTTTCCTGATTTTATAGGGACAGTCCAGATATTCGGGGCTTTGGCTTATATAGGTGCCAATTACACCCCACCCCCTGTCCTGATTTTTCACACTTGCCATTCTGGTCACCCTATTGTTAGTGCAGTTTCCTGCGCTCTAGCAGAGCCTCTGGGCCAATGAATAGTTCATTATTTTACCCAAAGTGGAGCGACTAGGACAGGCCTTCCCCATGATGTGCCATAAATCTCGGGGAGGGTGCTCGCCTACAGTGAGGGGCTGGGAGGCACAACTTTCATGAGGCTCTGCTGAGGAATATCTGAATCCAAACCCACCCTCTCTCTGTCATCTATGTTTGTTGTATCCATCCGTCTTGTGTCTCACATTTAGATTGTCAGGTCCTTGGGGAAAGGACTGCAGCTTTGTTCATGTGTTTGTACATCGATTCTTGGATCTATAACTGGGAACTCTATGCACTAGCTTCATATACAATTATTAGTAATAATAAAATAAATAATAATAATAATATTGCTACAATCTTGGGACCGAAGGGCTAGGCAGCAATTCTGCAGAAGAAGACCTGGGGGTAACAGTGGATAAGAAGCTGGATATGAGTCAGCAGTGTGCCCTGGTTGCCAAGAAGGTTAACAGCATATTTGGCTGCATTAGTAGGAGCATTGCCAGCAGACCAAGGGAAGTGATTATTCCCCTCCATTTGGCACTGGTGAGGCCACATCTGAAGTACTGTGTCCAGTTTGGGCCCCTCACTACAGGAAGGATGTGGGCAAATTCGAAAGAGGCCAGCGGAGGGCAACAAAAATAATTAGGGGGATGGAGCACATGACTTATGAGACGAGGCTAAGGGAACTAGGCTTGTTTAGTCTGCAGAAGAGAAGAGTGAGGAGGCATTTGATAGCAGCCTTTAGCTACCTGAAACGGGGTTCCAGGGAGGATGGAGCTAGGTTGTTCTCAGTGGTGGCAGATGAGTGAACAAGGAACAATGGTCTCAAGTTGCAGTGGGGGAGGTCTAGGTTGGATATTAGGAAAATCTTTTCCCCTAGGATGGTGGTGAAGCAATCGCTATTCTGCACTGATGCTCCCACTGCACACCAGTAGCTATTTATGCTAACTACACAGAGCTTTTCCCCAGGGGCACAAGTCCTTAGTTTGAACGGTCTCAATTCCTGTGAAAATTAGCAATGTGTTGACAGCTCTTCTCAGGGTCTCCTTGGCCTCTGTTCCTCAGGCTGTAGATGAGGGGGTTGACCATGGGAGTGAGAATGGTGTAGAAGACAGAGAACACTTTGTTAAGGACCCTCAGTGTGTCGGTGTCTAGCAGCAAGTAGACAATGATCAGGGCCCCATAGAAAAGTGTCACCATGATGAGGTGAGAGGAGTAGGTGGTAAAGGCCTTCTGCCTCTCAGTGGTGCATGGGACTCTCAGGATGGTGGTGATGATGCACATGTAGAACACTGGAGTAAGTAAAAATGGGGATAGGGTGACTATTGAAGCCAGAATGAAAATCACGAGGTCCACCAGGCTGGTGTCTCTGCAGGACAGATTTTTTACTGGGGTGATGTCACTCAAAAAATGGTCAACTTCGTTGGGGCCACAAAAAGATAACTGTAATATCAAGGACGTCAATGTGCGACTAGCCAGAAGCCCGCTGATCCAAGAGCCAGCTGCTAGTTGGAGGCAGAATATACCGTTCATGAGGGCTGCAGACAAGAGGTAACACTTAACACTTACCAGGAAACCAGAGGAATAATATTGCTTGGTGCAGATTCTGAATCAGATGGTCCTGTGCCTAGTCAGGAGACCGGCCAGCATCCTGGGCAAAATGGCAGAAGAGTAGTAGGTCTTCAAGCAGGACAAGTTCTCCAGGAAGAAGTACATGGGGTTGTGAAGGTGCTGATCAGTCACAATGATGAGGATGTTCCCAGCCACAGTCACAATATAGATCACTGGTGTAAGCAAGGTCTGAGTGTCTGAGTAAAGGGGGGCACTTTATTTGCATGGGATTTGTATCTGCATGAGTACAATTAAGTACTTAGCATAATTCATCTAGACGCTGAGCATAATGGGAAATGGTTAGCAGGGCTGGTTTTGGGCTACAAACCACTTTTGTGTTAACTGCTGGGGTAATGAAATTTTGTCCTTCAATTGTACGAACAGATGTCAGCACAGGGGGAAGAAGGAAGGGCGAGGTGAAGGACATACCCCATACTCTGGGATGGGTTTGTTTCATTAAGTTCATGAACTTTGTTTGCACTGTTTCCCAAACCAGTGCTGTGTTACTTCTCTTTTTGCTATTAAAATGTTTCTTTCTACGCTCAGACTCTGTGCTTGAGAAAGGGTCAGTATTGCCCTTTGGGGGGGCCCAGGGGATAGTATGTCATTTCCCAGGTGATTGGGTGGGGGTTCAAGCCAGTTTGGTGTTGTATCATTGACAGGGACCCCTAGACATAGAACCCGGCACTTGCTGTTGCCGACTCTGTCCGGCAGAAGGGTTACACTAGAAACAGCAGGAAAAGATGGATCTGTAGTTCTAGAAGATTTCTAAATCCCAGGAGGATGACTTCTGAGATGAACGTTTGATTTCCCTGTTCTGTGTTTGCCGTTGGGTGAATCTATGGGAAAGGAAACAAATTATAGGAATGACATTAAGGGTCTCCTATGGACCACCAAAGCAAGAAGAAAAGGCGGACAAGGCATTTCTAGAAGAAATAACAGAACTGTCCAAACCACATTGCCTGGTACTGATGGAGGACATTAAATACCCAGACATCACTCGGAAAAGTGAGACGACAAAACACAACATTTCCAACCAACTCTTGGAATGTGCTGGGGAGAACTTTTTGCTTCAGAGGGTGGATGAAGTATCCAAGGGAAAGCCAGTTCAGATTTGATTCTGACCAACAGGGAGGAATTGATTGTGAATCTGCAGCAGGAAGACATTTAGGGTGATAGGAATTATGAAAAGATAGATTTCATGATTCTAAGGAGACAGTGCAGCAGAATAAGGATAATGACTTTTAAAAAGGCAGCCTGTAACAAACTCAGAGAACTGGTAGTTAAGGTCCCATGAGAAGAAAATCTACAGGACAAAGGAATTCAGGAAGACAGTCAGTTTCTCGAGGACACAATACTATACGCACAACTGCAAACTATTTCACTAAAATGGAGAGATAGAAAGAATAGAAGAGGCTAATATGGCTCTGTTAGGAGCTCGTTAATTATCTGAAAATCAAAAAGGAAGCCTACAAAGAGTGGAAACATGGGCAAATTGCTAAGAAAGAGACCGAAAGAATAGCACAATCACGTTGGGACAAAACCAGAAAGGCTCAGGTACAAAGTGAGTTATGAGGAAACTTCAATTATCAGTTTATTAATCCCGAGTTATGCATTACAGGGACTTTATACTTTCTTAGGACAGCAAAATTCATCAGCTGAGGATGGAAAGGGGTGAACAGCCAAACGGAAACCTTGGAAAGCTTCTCCAACCTCAACTTCTCTGATGTCCTTCTGGCTTTAGGGATTGTGAAGATAAGGCATTGATGACATTGAGTTTGCCAATACATGGCGTTATCCAATGAAATCTTAATATTCCCAGGCTAGACAAGCACTGACCATTTGACACAAGCCTTTTAGATATGCCTTAGATAGGCCCGTTTTATTAGCCAACATGTGAGACACACGGTGGTAGGTAAGTGTGTCATTTCTGGGGTCTGTAATAGGTGAAATCCTAGCTCTCCCAAGCACTGCAACAGGGCCAAGATTTCACCTGGTGTTTTCGAAAGTTATTCAGACTTATTTCTGCTGTTTATGGAATATACATTTTTTTACATCCACCATAAAACTCGCGGAAGCATGGACGATGATGCTTACCTGAAACACTGGTATATTTCAAGCTTGAAATACTGGTGTCTCATTTCTCTGGGATTCAAGTTGCTCTCTCTCCATCATCTGTCAAATTTAATGAGTCACTAAAGAGAAATGCAGGTGCGACAGCCACAGTCTGTCCTGGAACATAGTCCTTCTCTGCTATTCCTGAAATGCAGAAGCCTCCTGAGGTGCCTATCATTCACTAACAAAGACAGGGTCTCCCCTGACATTGCTGAACAATATTTGGAATGAATGAGCTGACGGAGTTCTTGGGTTTTTCCTACAGACAAAACAAATAACGATCCTGAAGCAATTAGCCTTCCCCTTCCAAAGGGCATCTCTCCTCCGTTACCTGATCCATGGAATAATTGCTAAGCGTGATGCACGTAAAGTCTGTTTCTTCTAGCCTGACCTGTGGGGGATTCTCTGGGGCAACGTGCATGGGGTCCGTGATGCAGGCAAGGCAGAAAAAAAGGAAAGTATAGCCATCATGTAAAGAGTCAAAGAGACAACAGAGACACGGGGCTGGTCTACTCAACAAAGTGGCCTGTGTGATGTAAATAAATCGACCCAAGCCTGACTGTAGACATTGCTAGGTAGACAGAAGAATTCTTCCATCTGCTTAGCTACTGCCTCTCGGGGAGGTGGATTTATGACAGTGACAGAAGAATTCCTTCCTTCACTAGTAGTGAGTGTCCATGTGCCACTAGCCTTACCCTAAGACAGCCCCAGCTGAGACCTAGTGAGAATTCAGGAGTCGCTACCATCTGTCTGCCTCTTTCTCAAATGAACACATGCAGGAAACCAACAAAAGCTGAAAACACCATCTCCTGCAAGGATCCGTGAGAAACAAACCTGGGTTTGTGGAGGCTGGGGTAGCCAAAGGCTGCATGTCACCAGCAGGAGGCTGTGCAAAGCTACAGCCAAGGGGCAATGGAGAGATTAGGTGTGGCAGGAAGTATCGCCCAAAGGGTCCAGCGTGACAGCCCCCCAAGTCCCTCTGATTGGCCCCTGCTCACTATTGAACCCTGGAGAGAGGCCCAGGAAGATTCTGGATAACCACACAGACTTGGGGCCTGCTGCTACTCAAGACCTCACCATCATTTCTGATCTCCAGTCTCCAACTCTAACCCCCACCCTCCTTCATTGATCCCGGCTCTAGCAACCTCTCTTAGACTGCTCCCTCGTGGCAATCCTTGACCTGTGGACACCAGCCCAGTCATCACCGGTAGGCCAGACTACCCCCACCCCAATCCCATAGAATATCACGTGTGGGTGAACACTTTTCACCAAGCGATCACTTTGTGGCTGACCTCTCCGTCCTCCTCCGCGAAACAAACCTGAGAAACCTTGAGAAAAACAACATGGAATAGAGCAGATGTGGAAAATATAAAAAGTCATATCAGCTATTTTGAAAATCAGGAAATAGAATTAGTAATATACCCTGGAGCAGAGAGGATTGAAGGTTTGGCTCAAGAAGAAAGATTTACCATTTTTAATTTTCATGACATTGCTCATTTGTTCAAACCAAGACATGATAAAAAAAGAATGACTTAGTTGAAAGAAATAATTTGGAAGCAAAAGAACAACAGATTGGCTGAGAAATTATGTGTACTGTTTGTGACACTTATATATTGGATGTATTAAGCAATACTTTAAGGGATATTGAAACTGGAAGGCTACCAGATCTTGTTGAAGATGGGTATTTGGTTAAACGATATTGCCCACCGTGCATAAAGTGAACTTCTGTAAATTGGAAATGTGCATAAAATTGTAGGCAAATTCCATTTAGTACTATTAGAAATTTAGGATCAGTGACACCTCATCCTAACCAAGGCCCATGTTATTTACAGAAATCTTGTTCAATGACAGAGTATCTGTACATTTCCGGTGAAGGAAAGACAGACATCCGGCTCTCGGTCAGACAATAAAAGGTGGTAATGGGCCAGCTTCATGGATGGGACCTTCTCCGGGTGGTCAGTGAAGAGACAGAAATTGACCTGTACTCGAAGAAGAAGAATTTGTTGGCGGAGCCAATAAACTCTTCTATGAATTGGACATATCTATAAGGCAAATGAGTGCAACAGTAAACGAAGTGAGTTATCAGTGTGGTTTTAGCTGTGAATGTCTTTGTAAACAGGTTATAAAGATTGTCTTGCGTTCACCCCAACCACGGTGTCCTGGGGATCTAATTTCCACAATCTGGGGCTTGTTTTAGCTGATGCTACCATGACAAGATCCCTAGAAGAACTTCCATCCTGCCTTTCTTTCTTCTGAATCACAGATGATCTCAGTTTCAAAGCGCAGGCTTCTGGACCAAAATGGTCAAAACTTTTCAGCTCCTGGACACTCCGGGTTGGTTCACAACGGAGCTTCAGCATCAGGTCTCTGGAACAGGGGGACTGGATTTTGTATCTCCCTTATTCTGAGCGATCGCTCTAATCAAGTGGTTCCCCAACTTTTTACGAACGTGACCCATCACTGTGTTTTGTCTTTTTTTGCAAGCCACCTCCTCTGCTGCCACCCCCTCCTAGCCCCAAGAAGGGGACATTGATCCCTTGAAGCACCCCCTTCGCCCAACACCAGAGCCCTAATTCTGGCCCCAAGGGGAAGCCCAGGGGTGTGGGAGACAGTTTGCAGACTCAACCTGGCTGGGCCCGGCTCCCTGCTCCATCTGTTGCAACATAGCACATGAGGTCATAGAGCCACTCAGGTTTGGCCTGAATACCCTTCCATCACGTGTGGGATGGGCTCACTCTCCAACCTTTCCCCCCATCGGTACAGCCATCCACATCCGGCTGGGAGAAGTTACATTTGCCTAGAGCCCAGGGATGGGTTAATCGGACCATGGTGACAACTCATCATGGCCCACAGTTTGGGAAACACTGCTTTAACCACCAACCTATAGAGTCATTCTAAGAACATAAGAGGGGCCATACAGGGTCAGATCAATGGTCCATCTAGCCCAGTCTCCTGTCTTCCGACAGTGGCCAGCACCAGGTGCTCCAGAGGAACTGAACAGAACAGAACAGGCAGTCATCAAGTGATCCATCCCCTGTCGTCCAGTCCCAGATTCTAGAAATCAGAGGTTAGGGATGCTCAGAGCGTGGGTTTGCATCCCTGACCATCCTGGCTTATAGCCATCGATGGGCCTGTCTTCCATGAACTTATCTAGCTCTTTTTTTAACCTTGTTATACTTCCGGCCTTCAGAACATCCCCTGGCCAAGAATTCCACGTTCTCATGCTTGCTCTATCTGGCTGAATGACTCTAATTATTTAATCCACAATGGAACAGTGTCCACATGGCTGACTGAGGGAGCTCCACATCCAAATGTCCTATTACCCCAGTGGTTCAGGCATGCACAAGAGAGGTGGCAGATCTCTGTTCAAATACTTTCTTCTCCTCCACAGACAGAGGGGGGGCTTGAACTGGGGGCCTCCCGCTATCCCTGATGCAGCTGTGCTCCTCATCCTTGAGTGGGGCACCTAGACTGCCACAATACTAATACTTTGATATGGCCTCTTCTTAATTCACTGAGGGCAAGATCTTCAAAGTGATTTAGGCACCTTACTCCCATTGAAATCAATTGGAGTTAGGTGTCTAAATACCTTTAAAAATCTGGCCCTTCAGGCCTTGTTGAAATCTCCAGCCTTATATAATATTCATCGTTTTAAATTTGTGTCTCTCGTTGCTTTCATAGTAAGAAACAGAGCTGAGCTATTGAAATCTGTATATGGGGTCCCCCCTTTAACAATCTTATCTTAGGACTTTAGATGTTCCAGATATTTTGTTTTGTGGCCCCAAGGCCTGTTGAGATGGGTTTCACACCGGTGCTGGTTGGACCCAGTTCCTCTATCCCAGCGTTTCCGTGCCTTAAGGGCTTTCTGCACACCCGAGCCTCAGTGTGCGGTGGAGCGGAGCCAGCAGTGTTATAGGAAGGCTTTCAAGGACGGCCGCCACACTCCGTCGCACTGCACAGCTAAAGGGAGTATCACAGGGCTGGGCATGCAGAAGGGAAGTCGTACTTTTTAACAGCAAACGTGGCCACCCCGATGACGAGATTTTTCTGTCTGTACTGGATGTTCAGGATGTCTCTGTTGAAGGTGCCTTCCCACACGCTGGGAGCCAGCCAGGGAGACATCGACAGCATGACAGTTCTCCTGTGAGGAAAGAGAGAGAAAACACAGTAATGGTCCGATTGGCTCCATTGTAGCCCCTCTTTGTCATTGGCCAGCATTAGATGCTTCAGAAGAAGATGCAAATGACCCCCTTGTGGACAATTATGGAGCCACTCATTCATAAGTGACAATTGTATCTACCTACCCGCCAACCCTTCTACACATTCTCCTCTATATCTGAGCACACGATGTAATAGGGAACAAATAAAATAAACCTTCATGACATCTCACACAAACAGATTCACAGTGTCCTTCCAGGATATCTTGTCACTCAAAAGCAATGTCTGATGCTCACAATGGCTGGGATTTACAATGGCTGGGATTGAAAATAGACTTTTTGACTTAAAAATAGTGTTTTGTACTGAAAAAAAAAAAAGAAACAAAAAAACACTTTTAAACAAACTGGCTGTTTTCACAAAATCAAACTGAAATAATTTTGAGCCTTCTCTGTCTATCTAATTTAATATGTTGGCGGGGCTAACCCGCCAGATTCTTATAGTGGTACTCATCTATGGAATTGCTGAGCAATAATCGGATCTACAAATAACTTTCATGTTTTTCCTCTTTAAATTATTTGAAATATTTATTAGGACTATCAACTAATCATAGTTAACTCAAGTGATTAATTTGTTTTGCTTTAACTCGATTAAAAAAATCAATCACGATTCATTGCAGTTTTAGTCGCACTGTTAAACAATAATAGAATAACCATTTAAATGAATTATAAATATTTTTGGATTGTAAGGCTTGAAATTGTTTTCAGCTAACAAATTGTACATTAAAACGTATGTAAATGGCTAACGAGCATACCTGATTCTCAAGGACAATGGCTAGTGTAAACACCCGATGACTCAGGTAGCCAGATGTTCTCTTAGTGATTCTAATTCCAATAAGAAGAGCACATTTGCTTTTAGAAATTCTGTCTGTCTGCCACCTATCTGTAAGGATCCTCCCCCCCCTTCTTCCTCCACCCTACCCCCACCGAGTGTAACCCTATCATCCTTAGTGTAAGTAAAGTGATTAAAAGTGTCTCTACACATATAACTACCATTATCACTGTTGTTCTCTCTGGATGGGACAATGTCTGTATTTGTAAGTGAATAGATAAAGAATTTAAAACGTACTGTGTAATCGATAAGAAAGGGTATATAATTGACCACTGTAACACCATGAATTTGAAGCTGATTTATCAGACTTCCCGGTATCGTTAATAAACCTCTCCAGTATTGTCTATGCTGCCTGGGTCTTAGCGAAGAATCCTTCGTGCTTTATAGGATGTTTTTCTACATTTTCAGATGTCTTGATTTCAATTACAAGACAGAACACAAAGTGCACAGTTCTCACCTCATATGATTTTTTTTTCCAAATATTTGCACTGTAAAAAAGATAAACAAAATAAATAGTATTTTTCAATTCACCTTGTACAAATACCGTAGTGCAATCTCTATATCGTGAAGGTGCAACTTACAAATGTAGATTTTTTTTTGTTACATAACTGCACTCAAAAACAAAACAATGTAAATCTTTAGAGCCTACAAGTCCACTCAGTCCTACTTCCTGCAGTGAAAGTGTTCTTAAATAGAACAAGATGTGCTGGGTCGTCATCTGAGATTGCTATAACACAAAATCTATGATAGAATGCAAATAGAACCACAGGGCAAGAGGCATGCAATTCTCCCCCAAGGATTTCAGTCCCAAATTTAATTAATACATTATTTTTTTAACAGGCATGATCAGCATGGAAGCATGTCCTCTGGAACGGTGGTCGAAGCATGAATGGGCATCTGGCAGGTAAATACCTTGTAACGCCAGCTATAACAGTGCCATATAACTCCTGTTCTCACTTTCAGGTGACATTGTAAATAAGAAGCAGGTAGCATTATCTCCCGTAAATGTAAATACACTGGTTTGTCTTAGCGATTGGCTGAACAAGAAGTAGGACTGAGTGGACTTCTAGGCTCTAAAGTTTTACATTGTTTTATTTTTGAGTGCAGTTAAGTAACAAAAAAAATCTACATTTATAAATTGCACTTTCACAATAAAGAGATTGCACTACCGTACTTGGATGAGGTGAGCTGAAATACTATTTCTTTTGTTTCTTTTTTATGGTGCAAATATTCATAAGCAAAAAAATATATATAAAGTGAGCACTGTATACTTACCGTGTTGTAATTGAAATCAATATTCTTGAAAATGAAGAAAACATCCACAACATTTAAATAAATGGTATTCTATTATTGTTTAATAGTGCGATTAATCGCATGATTAATCACAACTAATTTTTTAAATGCTTGACAGCCCTACTCTTTATCCAATTTAAAACAAAATGTCAGAAGGGCAGACTTCCTGAGGCTTGTCCACAAATGGCTGAGGATATGACATTCTTTTGAAAGAAGATATGCATTACTGGGATGTAAGAAGATATATTTAGTATCTTTAACCTTCCATAATGGCCAATAAGAATGAATTAGAAATGGACATCTATACTATATTACGGGCACTAGTTCCATTCTACATAGACCAATTCTGGGAGTAATTTTCTTTTAAGGTAATAGCTAAAGAGACGTTATAATGTAGGCCCCAGCACTGTGATGTAGGCCTGAACCAGAGCAGGCCCGGACGATGAATACCTATTTGAAGCTTAAGGGTTAATCCTCACACTAAAAAAACAAAACTAGGCATTATAGATAAGGATGTTCTCGACACATTTATTGTTTGTTCATGCCACCCAGGCTCCACTATGATAAATGACTGCTTGAACATATGAGTGGGAACATCCTGCCTAAACAT
Organism: Emydura macquarii macquarii; assembly: GCF_026122565.2. Classification (NCBI taxonomy): domain Eukaryota; kingdom Metazoa; phylum Chordata; order Testudines; family Chelidae; genus Emydura; species Emydura macquarii. The sequence continues at coordinate 26,455 of NW_027131767.1, forward strand.
TTTGTGATTTAACTTTTATGACACATTGGGGCCCTGCTTGTAAACATCTACGAATGAATGTTTAGGAACATCCCAAAATCTAATTGTAATAATTTACAAGTGAAAAAAAGTGTTCAGTGCATATCAGGAATGTGGTTGATGTGTAAATCATGCGGCAATGAGAGGGTAAATAAGATTTATTTTATATTCTTTTTATAAAATTAGTATTAATAAATTTAGTGAAGGTATAAGGATTTTATGATGTTAGTAAGTAAGTATAAAATAACGTACTAATGTAATTAAATAAAAATGTATTGATTTTTAGTAAAAATAAATAAGAAGTGAATGCAATTTTGAGTCTGCTGAGATAAGACGGCGAGGAAGTAATTGCTGAGATAATGCTTCTCAGCCTCCAAGGGCAGAAGGGAGAGAAGATGCTTTTGTTTAAAGAACTTTTATAACCCAGATGGCCGAAGATCTAAATAACCCCGGAAAACAGGGAAGTTAACATCCAAGGACAGAAACAAGACAAAGTGTGAAACAAAAATAAAAAAATAATGAAAAAAAGTCACACTTGCGATATCAAACGTAAATAATAATTACATCAAACACGGAGACAATCTGACATGAAAAATCCAGAGACCTGAATGGGGATGGATAAGTATAAAAATGGGGTGAAGAAACCTGGACTTTGGGCTCGTTCTGCAAACCGCAAGGACCATTGTGTCGTGACTGACAGAGCCTGGCTTCATCCTCATGTCTGAGTCACCTGGCCAGTGATTCAGTTCAAGCAACACAGAGACTAATAATTATATCCCTCCCGCAGAACTGTGTGTGTGTGAGTGAGAGTGGGTTTTAGGCAATTGCTTTTCAGAATATTTTTTGTGTTCATAATAAATGCGACATACTGCCTTATCCCCTAAATAAGATCCTGCTGTTTATTTTATAAGTATAACAATTCCTCTCTGTGGCCCAATCAGCGAACCACCATAAAGATGATCAATAGCTATGGAAACAGTAGAAGATCTCACAGAAGAATCACCTTCCACTTTATCAAGCCCTTATCCAGATTTCGTCCTTTCATATATTTATTGCCTGTGTAGCCTATTGAGCTAGCTTTAGCATTTATTTTATTGAGTAGTAACACAAGGGACCTACAGGTAACCTGTGAGAAATTGACTTCAGCAGTCAGTATAAGGCTTTAGGCCTATGCATTTGATACGGTAAATGGCCCAATATCACCCCAAAGTTTTGGGGAATTGGGAATAGAATGTTTAAGGGGGAAGTTTGTACATAATGACTCCAGGCAACCACAGGAATATGAGCCAATACCAGTTTTTGCATAGGATAGGAACATCTGCAGATGTCATAGTGCTCTTGAGGTCAGACAACGCTTTGATGTAGTGATAATAAATTGAGATCATTAATATGCTAGCCTGTAGGAGAAGGGGACCTCAATGTTAGTAGGGTGAGGAAATAGAAATAAAAAAGAGGAGAGAAATCCCTACCAAATACGCATTAAGCATAATGGCATCAGCGTAACATATAATCAAAGTTGTCTTCCAGCCTGTGGGCAGGAGGAGAGAGAGATGTAGCCGATGGGAGATGCCTGGTAGATGACCACTGGCGATGAGGAGGGAGGAGATGGTGGGGAGGAAGATAATGGCTGACATTTCCAGTTGTTCTGCAAGGGATGGTGTGAGTATATGGATGTTCGGATGTTCATTCTGTATTATCTCTACCTACTTTGCTGGGTTAGAGTGTTTGTGACTTTGCCGAATGCATTAATAAACTATTAAAAATACAGAAAGATACCTAAAGTGTGAGTATGGCAGCCGTGCACATCGGGGTTCCCAACTGAACAACAATTTTAATAATACTGAGTCTGATCTTGGGACCAGAATCTGTCAAACCTCAGAGTGATAACTGGGAATGCCTAAGGAATCGATATAATGAATACACAATTCATGGATCAGGCTATACCTCCATGGACCTTCTTTGCTTTGTTTGCCATGGCCACAATCTTAACTATTTATTTTGCTATCTGTTAATGACTGCAGAGCACCCATCCTTACCATGGAAGCACTGAGAAGGTCTCGTCCAGGTCAGCTTGTCTAGGAATGCGAAAGAAAACAGATGTTTCATTGCTCTCTTGGCATCAAAGAAACACACACAGCTCTTATTGACTTCACTTTCCATGGTGGGGTACTCAGCTCGCTTTAAAATCATGCTGTGATGTTCCCCCCCTGCAATCTGCACTGGTGTGTAGCTGTGTCACCCCGATTCCTCACTTCTGGGCCCCGACTTACCCCACTTCGCTGTGTGAAGCACCCTCTCCTGGGTCAGCCCATGCCCAGCCTCCTGCATGTAATCGGTCGCTGACCTAGTGAAGGAGCACTTCTAGCCAGCCACTCACGGGATAGACTCCCAGCAAACATCCCCAGTCCCAGGTGCAACCCCGGGAACTGCCATTCTGCAGGGCTCAGTGCTGCACAATGCACCCTGCAAGCTTGTTTACTTTTATCTGTCAGTTTATCAAAGACATTGATATGCACCAGCTCTGTCACCCTAAGTGAGGGCTCTGCACACACTCAATCCACGTGCACTGCTTTAGATAACACAAACAAATACATTTATTGACTGCAGCAAGAGTTTCAGTGAATATAACCAAGCAACTAAAGCGATGCTAGGCCTGCAGGACAGAGGTCAGGCAACTCAGATTGCACTGGGTCTTGAACAGCAGCTAAATGCCCGATCAAGCAGACAAAAGATGTGCTAACTCCTGATGCTAAACAAAGGGACTGTTCAAGGTTAAGTGGCCCATTAATGCTGGTGTGGTCATAGACAAAAACAGGGGTTAGTGGGACATAGACTGTTGTAATAAGCCATACATCCAGTGTCTTTTTGTCCCATGACTTCAGGGGTTTTAATGAGCCACGTCATCTTGAATGGTCCGTTAGAAAATGCTGAACTATCCATTTGATCTGGTATTTAGCTGTGACTCTCTGAGTACCTTCCCCAGCCCTGAAGAAGAGCTTTGTGTAGCTCCAACACTTGTCTCTCTCTTCACAAGATATTGGTCTGATAAATGGTGTTTCCTCACCCCCCTTGTCTCTCTAATATCCTGGGACCCACATGGCTACACCGACACTGTCTACCTAAAATGATAACACACATCAGTGGATACAGGAATTGAACCACACAACTATTCAGCACAAGGAATGCAGCACAGCAACTTACTGAGACCCATCTTCTGGGTATGTGACAAATGCTTAGTCACTGGATGTAAAGCATGGGAGGTGCCTCCTGGGAGAGGGCAGGGAGGGAACAAATTAACAAAAAAATCCACCATGAAGTATTGGGTGTTTGTCAACAAGAAACTGCCTCGGTATTGGAGAGTCACATCCTGATGTGCTGAGAATTGGCGAAGATAAGCAGACTTCAACAGAGCTGCTTTTATCAACACCCACTGAGGATCTGGCCCCACTGGCGCTCTGTCACCTTTAGTCCAGTGTTGATAAACGGTACAGTCAATTGACTACACCTGGGTTCATTATGAAATATATTGAAGAGGCCAAATAAGCAGCATCGCTCACGTTTATTGCTATAAGCCAATAATAATATAGGACAGGACAAAGATTCAAAATGATGCCAATCTCCAGGAAGCCGTCTTGTGCAACGTTAAAACAACGAGAGTCCTGTAGCACTTTAAAGACTAGCACATTTAATTTGTGCAGTCATAAGCTTTCATGGGCTGCAACCCACTTCGTCAGATACAACATTGTTACAGTCACATTACACAGAAGGTGGGCTCACAAAGTAACAACCCTGAAACCTTCTTTTTATACCCAACCTGTTTACAAGAAGATCCTAATCTGGATAGTTCCCCTATTTACTTAAAACAAAACTTACTTCAGCAAATGCAAGCTGTTATGGGTTACTTAGCATAAATGGACAGGATTATAGCAAAGGTACAGCCCAATTTAGGCTGCACAATTGTTACAATATTTCTGCTTAATGCATGCTAATATATATATGGTGAGAATAAATCATATTAAAATGTAATAATCTGCCTTGGAATTTTTTTTATCAAAAAATTTTTTTATTCACCCCTAGGTGAATGCTGCCATTAATTCTGGATTCTAGTCCGTCTAGTCATCTAGTCCAACCCCCTGCTCAAAGCAGGACTAACCTCAGCTAAATCATCCCAGCCAGGGCTTTGTCAAACTGCAGCTTAAAAACCTCTAAAGATGGAGATTCCACCCCTCCCTAGGTAACCCATTCCAGCAATCTGCACACGCACCAATTTCCCGAGTAGAACTGCTCTTAAAATAAAGAAAAACAAATTCTGTGGGTGAAAAAAAAATGAAATTTTGGAATCATTTTAATTTTGCAGGTTTTTTTAAAAGAAATTATTTTCAGTTGTTTATTGGCAGTTTTTATTGAACATATTTGGTTTTCCAAAGTTTTTATTTATTATTTCCAAATGTTCCAGTTTTGTTTGGTTTTCATTTTTCTTTCTACTCCCCGCCCCCGCCCCTTTCATTTTCCTTTTTTTCCCTCCTCTCCTTTTTGTGTCTGAACCAGTGAGAGAAGAAGGACAAAATGCCAGAAAAATGAAATACCTCCTCCAAAAAATCTCCAAAACAGCCCTAGACAAACACATGCACCCGAAACCAAGAAAACTCACCTCACTCAAAAAAGGCTACATTTTTCCATTTCCTACTGTGACTGGAAAAGGGAATATTTATTTTAATGAATACTTTCTATGGAGATTTTCAATTTTGAATAAATCATTTTGAATGAAATATTTTGAATGAAAAAAATAATTTGAAAAAAGTTTCATCCAGCCCTACTGAATATGTTCTCTCCCTGTGCCTATTCACGCACCGAGAAAAATGAAAGTTAGCTGATGGACTGGTGCAAATTGGTGTATGCTGCCTGAGGATCAGGCCTGAGTATTTATTGAAACACCCAAAGAACTGATCCCTGCCCCAGCCTGGCTCTCTCTCTCTTTCCCCTCTCCACCTCTGGACCTTGTGTACCCAGCTGCGGCTGGGCTCAATCTCGCCCGGGGGTGTCAGCCGAGAGACACCCCGCATCTCTCTTTCTCTATCTGGGGTCTCTCCTGGAGTCAGGGTCACCCTCCACTGATGGAAGAGGTGCCTGGAGGTTGCGGAGAGTCTCGCTTGCTCAAGTGGGGATGGCTCCGTCAAAGGCAGAGTCGCGCCTGCCGACGTCCTCCGCTCCCGCGGGGTCTGTCCGCCAGCTACCTCGTCCCTGGAGCGCGGGGTGTCCCTCTGCCCCACACGGAGGGAGCCCTCCTTGCTCATTGTACAACAGGGGGGTCACCTAGCCTCCTGTACAACAAGAGCAAGAGCCTTGTGTCCGGCAAGTGTAAATGGGAGTGGTTCCCCCTGGGCTTTGTCTGTGGGTCTGGGAGCCCAGGAGGGGGCCACCCTCACTTCCAGGCTGGGGTGGCCGCATGGCTGGAGTGAGACTGCTGTTAGCCCTGCCCTGGGGGGCACTTGGAAGCTCCTGATGTGTGATGGGAGAGAACACGTCCCATTGACACACCCGGCAGGAGTTGGTTCAGTTGAATATTTTACTCTTTTTTTAAATTTTGTATTTTACTAGGTATTTTAAGTTTTAAACTTTATTTTATATATATTTCAAAACTCTTTAGAAAAATATTGAGATCAAAAGACATGTTCCCCACAGACAACACGCTGAGAGACTTCAAGAAAGTTCTCTCTGTCCTCTACACGGTCCTGACTCCCCTGGTCAATCCCCTCATCTACACCCTGAGAAACAAAGAGGTGAAGGGGGCCCTCATGAAAGCTTTCAGGAAATTCATGTTAGGACAATGGTAGCCGACCATATACCTCAGCTTGAAATAAAATAGATATGCCAGAGGCTGGTTTAGGGCCTGAACCGAAACTTCACTGGGCTGTGTCATGCTTTTAGAGACACAGACAGGGGAGGAAGTGGAGACGGACAGACATCTTGGAACCTGTGACCGGTTCTTGTTAGGGTCTTTATCAGATGCTGCAGTTGGCTGCCACTTGGCTGGTGGGAAATTTAAACTAGTTGCTGCTCAGAGGTCAGCCAATGATGGGGGATTGTGCTCAGTGAGACAGTGCAGGAAAAACAGACTCAGCTGGGAAGCTGAGCATCCCTTCTTGTAGGGTGAGAGACTTAGATTTTTGTATGTCTGTATCGACGATGTCTACATTATACAACTATCTGGTGGCAAAGTCAGATTGGGACTCCAGCGTTAGGATTTTTATAGTGTATTTCATCCTCAGGCTTCTTTCCAAAGGGACAAGAATCAGAAGGAAACCCCCTAACCTGTGCCATAGGGCCCAGCACAGATTTATTACTGGTCCATTCTCAACAACGACATAGGGCCAGTTGCTCAAGAATCTTTGGTGCCCTTTGAGATTTTTCAAAAGCATCTGGGCACCTCACCTGCCAGATCGGGCCCTGCAGACGAGTCAGGCAGGGAAATGTCTCCCTTTCCCAGGTCCCAGTATTTCTCTGCAGCCTCGGCTGCCTGATGTGAGGCTGCAGAAGTCATGGCTAGAGACAGAAACAGAGGGGCCTGTGGCCCTTTTGCTGCAAACACTTAGGCACCCACAGGGTCGCAGGCAGCTGAGCAGGGCTTTGCGAATCCCAGGAGGGCCAGATTCTGGGGTTCAGGTGCCTAAAGTGGAAGCTTTGTGACTCCAGCCCTAGGCCCACGTCCTTATCCTTGTGTTACAGCTGAGGATTTTGTGGGGTTTCAGTTATTAACTATTTTAATTTTTACTCCCTGCACGGCAGCAAGGCCAGTGAAACCAACTCTGCAGGCGCAAGGTGCGGGAGGAGGCTGCGCTAACGTCCAGTGTTACTGACCATTTTTGTTGCTGGTTTCGGTGTTTCAGCTGACATCAACGTTTACTGATGTCTAATGATTGAAATCGAATCCTGCCAAGCTGATCTGTAGGTTTCAAAGAAGGCTCCAGGCATTAGCTGTCCAAATGCCATTGAAATCAGAGGGGCCCATCTTTGAAGTCAGTGGAAGTTTTAGCTTAGGCTTCAGTGAGTGAAGGCTCAGACTGCACAGAGTCATTCCAAGAGCATAAAATTAACTCTGTGCATCACTCATTATTCCGACCCTTTGTTTCCTTTCTTTTAACCAGTTACTGACTCAGGAGAGGGTCCCATGACCACTTATTTTTAAGAGATTTTGATGAGGGACCTGGTCCAAGGCTTTCTGAAAATCTAAGTACACTATCTCTGCTGAATCGTCCTTGTCCACATGTTTGTTGACCCTCCTCAAAGAATTCTTGTAGATTGGTGAGGCATGATTTTCCTTTACAAAAACCATGTTGACTCTTCCCATACAAATCTTGTTAATTTAGGAGTCTGATCATTCTGTTCTTTACTATAGTTTCAACCAATTTGCCTGGTACTGAAGTTAGGCTTACTGGCTTGTAATTGCTGGGATTGCCTCTGGAGCCTTTTTAAAAAAATGGCGTCATATTAGCTATCCCCCAGTCATCTAACACAGAAGCTGATTGAAATGACATTACATACCACAGTTAGTAGTTCTGCAATTTTACATTTGAGTTAATTCCGAACTTTGAGATGGACACCTGGTCCTGTGGACTTATTATGGTTCAATTTATCAATAAGTTCCAAAACCTCAGGCCGGTTCCTCAAATTTGTCACCTTAAAAGAATGACTCAGATTTGGGCACCTCCTTCACATCCTCAGCTCTGTCGCTGTGAAGACCGATGCAAAAAACTCATTTAGTTTCTCCACAATAGCCTTATCTTCCTTGTGCTCCTTTAGCATCTTGTGTCTCCGCTGGCCCCACTGGTTGTTTAGCAGGCTTCCTGCTTCTGACGTACTTAACATTTTTTTTGCAGTTGCTTTTTGAGTCTTTTGTTGCCTGTTCTTCAAATTCTTTTCTGGCCTTCCTAAATATATTTAGGGGCACCCATTACAATGAGTGTCCCCAAAACTGACTGTAACAAGGGCACATCCAGTGAAGGCTAATTCTCAGGGCACAGTGTCTAGCCAGCCCCAGCTACCTTACACAGACGGGCTGCATGCAGGGCCTTCTCCTCAGGGTATGAGGCAACCTATGGCCAGAAGAAGCAGCTACCAACAGGAAAAATTCCAATGATATCAAATATGGCTGTGCTGGCTCCATCTCTGGGAGACTGTCAGGACTTGGTCAGAAACAGGGACACTGCACACCCGTGAGAAGTGTAAGGCTCCAATACGTTTCAAACGATTTCTCAAGGGCCCCCGTAGAGTTAAGCATCCTTTTCTCATTTCAAAGAGATTTTGGAGCCTAACTCCCTTAGACGACTCTGAGAATCTCAGCCTGGAGAGCCACTGGGCTTCTCTCACCATAGGCTCTTTTGGAAGCCTGCCTTGGCCTGTTGTAAGCACTAATGTAGATATCAATCTCTTGTACCATGTGGTTCCCAGTGGCTGTAATCTGGAAAAGCGCACACCGAGCAGTAGGCCGGAAGAGAGGAAAGATGTGATTATCCTGTCTAGGGCCACGAAAGTGCAAAAGAATGGGACACGTCCAGCGGTGCTGCTCAGTGGATAACTGCAAAATTGGAAGGGCTAGAAAGGAGACGTTATGTTGCCAAATGACCAAAAGAGGGAATTGAAAAGGCGGGTGAAGCTGTCTAATGGTGTGTAACTTTTGAGCACAGAGCACTGGAGAGCAGAGGACAGATATACCATGGAATGAATTCTGTGCACAGTAGCAGATGTTAAGGAGTGAGTACATGTGTCATCGGAGCCTCGAATGGGAAAGAGCAGAGCAACAGGCTCTCGGGCTGGGAAATCAATACTATACAGCAGCAAGATCAAGGAAATGGAAGGAGGAAGAAATACTGAGCAGTGACCAAGAGATTTCATTAGCCAATGCAGCCATGGGAAAGCAATACTGTTAAATGGCCATGGGCGGAAGCAAATTGAAAGGATGAGCTATGGGCAGCTATTTATTAGAAATGCCGATTAGCTGGGAGCCTCCATTGAATATTTATCGAGGGACGGTGCAATTGTATTGTAACAGGCCATCAGCTTGGACAGGCATCACTCCAAAGTTTGAGCTGGTGTTTCAATTTGATCTCAAATACTTTTCACATCAGATAATTAGACTAAAAAAAGACATAATTACTCAAGTCTCATTGCACACATCCAACTGGGCGTTGTTAGCTGCAAAGTTTTGGAGACACAAAATTAATCAAGTGGGAGAAAGGTTGAAAAGGAACCATATTAAGAACAGTGAGGACTGAACACTAATCCAGAGGCAGCATTTACACAAATTGAAGGGCAGCCCCTTTTCCAAAGATAGATCAATGCACCTGCTCATCACTTCAGATAACTGCAGGTCTCTGCACTGAGCAAACCCAACTTCTGCAGAAAGAGGAGACACAAGAACCTCAGCTGGGGATCCTGGGTCCTGGAGTCTAATCCGGAGAAGTAGGACATCATCGCTTCAAGCTGGGGCTGCCCTGGGGTGACAGGTGAGCACTGATACCCTGACAGCATTTCTCTCCCACCTTCCAGACAGGGGCATGCATGGGCTTCTCTGGGTGAATGAGTGAATCTTTTGAGCTACTCCGAGCTCTTCTTCAGGCGAATGTTAACAGCTTTAGCCTCACCTTCCCACAGCAGCACCAGTTGGCACCCATAGCACCATTTAACAGAGATGCAGATTGACATACAGCTCTTGTGACAGGTTCTCAGCTGGGGAACTGCCCACCCGACACACAAAATGAGCTACCTTGATTTATATCAGCTGAGCGTCTGGCTCAGTGTGTCCCAATCGGGTGGCAAGTGTAGATAGAGTCTTACTAGCCCAGATCACACATGCCACGTTCTTTCTAGACTCCAAGTTCAGGGACAGCATCTTTTCCCCCCAGCCAGTGTCTTGTTCCTGTATTTATCATATCACAGACGTTGTGCAGTGGGGAGGGACACTCACCAATAAGGACTGAATGTCAGCTTGGTTCTGCCTCTTCCCAAGATCCAGCCTCCAAAGAGCTGCATTGTATTACTGCTACAAAGTGATTGTCGGTAAACAGAAAAGGCACTGCCAATCCCTCAGCACTTCACCATCACCACCCCATGCACTAAGGAAGAATTTACTCCACTTCACTATTTATGGAATTAAGGCATCTCGTGCAAGGGGTGACAATTGTTCCGTTTCCTACCAGACACTGAAATGCTGACCACACCAAGATATATAGTTAGATTGTTTCCATTATAATAGAATCTCAGAGTTACCAACACCAGAGTTACAAACTGCTCGGTTAGTCTCAGACCTTGTTTGGAACTGGCAGCATGCATTCAGGCAGCAGCCGAGAGAGAGAGAGAAAGCAAATAGAGCACAGTACTGTGTTAAAAGTAAACTTAAAAAAAAAAAAGATTGGACAAGGTAAGGAAACTTTCTGTGCTTTTTTCATTTTAATTCAGATGGTTAAAAGCTGCATTTTTCTTTTACATAGTCAAGTTTCAAAGCTATATTAAATCAATGTTCAGTTGTAAACTTTTGAAAGAACAAATCAGAGTTACGAATATTTCAAAGTTACGAACAACCTCCATTCCCGAGGTGTTCGTAACTGAGGTTCTACTGTAATTCTGACAGAAGGTCATTGCTTAAGGACATTAGACTGAACTGGAAATCTCACTGCAAGATTTCTGTTGATGTATTTGTTGATTTCGACTCTTGAGGCATGGCATGATTCTGGACATTGCCAGAAGTGAATTACAGCATTTAACATCATTGTTAAGCTCCTGTATGTCACCAGATGGGATACGATAGCAGATAAAGAAATGCTCTGATCTGACTTTTAAGTACTCAGCTACCAGAGAAATGGACTGTTACTGTACTTATTGCTCTGACACGGCAGAGGGTGGTCTGCATGGGCACCAAGGTTCTGTTCTCCAACTGAGACTTCTGCCACTTGGCTCCAAAGTCTAAATTTTGCCTTAAAATTATAGCCTGTGGTCAGGAGACGGGGAGTATTGGAATAATTATGGAATGAATTCACAAGACTTGATCCACTTTTTAAATCTATGTTCTCCCAATTCCAATGCCAGTTTATTTCATTATTGCTAGACTCAACCCATGGCAAATACAGACTGGAGAAATCAAACGGTTGTCACAGAATTCTCCTGGGATTTGGAGATCTCCCTGACCTGCAAATTCTTCCTTCCTGGTGTTCCTAGAGATCTACATCACAACCATGGCCTCGAACACCCTCATTGTGGTGCTTGTTGTGACTGATCGACACCTTCACACCCCCATGTACTTCCTCCTGGGGAACTTGTCTAGCTTGGAGACCTGCTACACCTCCACCATCCTGCCCAAAGTGCTAGCCAGTCTCCTGACTGGGGACAGAACCATCTCATTCAGTGGCTGCTTCACACAACTGTACTTCTTTGGTTTTTTGGCAGCTACTGAATGCTATCTCCTAGAAGCCATGTCTTACAATCGGTATTTAGCTATATGGAAAGCCCTGCGCTATTCCACTCTTATGAACACCAAGTTTTTGCCTCCAATTGGCTGCTGGCTCCTGCCATCTTTGACTTATTCCTATCACAGTTAATATTCTGTGGCCCGAATGAAATTGACAATTTCTATTGTGATACCATCCCACTGGTGGAACTCTCCTGTAGTGACACCCATGGGGTCATACTGATGGATTTCATCCTAGCCTGTGTATTCACCCTGCCTCCATTCCTGCTAACCCTGACATCCTACATGTGTATCATCACCACCATCCTGAGAATCCCTTCCACCACTGGGCGGCAAAAGGCCTTTTCCACCTGCTCCTCTCACCTCATCGTGGTGACAGTTTTCTATGGAACCATAATGATTGTCTACCTGCCACCGAAACATGACTCATGGTGAGACCTGAACAAAATGTTCTCTCTTTGCTACACGGTCCTGACTCCCCTGGTAAACCCGCTCATCTACAGCCTGAGAAACAGGAGGTCAAAGAAGCCTTGAGCAAAGCCATCCATAAATGTGGCTTTCACAGAACCATGCAAAGACTCTGAGATAATAACTTAACCTGAGGTTTGCAAAGCTGCCTGGTGATTTAACTGATCAGCCCCCATTAAAATTAAAACTCCCATTGAAAATCTCAGCTTCAGTGTGAAAAATACATAGATAGTTGCAGAGAGTTACTGAGGGTGTTTATGGTCCCATGCTCTGTTCATGTAACACAACACAAAGGAAAGTGAGGCTAAGGACAGCTCTGGCACTCTCTCATTAATACCACTGATACACACAATATCATAGTATTTTTCTCCTTGGAATTGGCTAAATGTTCACCCTATTGGGGGTGGGTGCACAGCATCTGAACATGCACAATGCTGTCTTTGTGTAAGGCATAAAATCCACTAACTATCTAAGTAAATCCCTGGGTACATCCCCTGTTCATTGTTTCTCTATATTAAATAATAAAGTCTTGTAATCAGGCAGTCTAATTCAAATAAAACACAAGAGTTGACATCATGTTTGTTGCTACAGTTTCTTATGCCCCTGAGGACACAGCGGAAAAATCCAGGAGGAGTTTAGGTAAGCGTTATTCAGCCAAAGGGAAAGACCAGGGAGGGACGTGGCCAAACAATGTTCCCATCAAGGCGTGTTCAGTTGGGCACTAGGACGAGGGGAGACACAATTGTAACCAGATTTTTATGTCCACTAAAAAGCCATTTTTGATCAAAATAAATGTTTCCACAATAAAACTACTAACTTCTGGGACAGGATATGTGGGGACGTAAGGTTGGAAAATCTGCCACCCCTGAAAATGTGCTTATTGCCATCAAAGGCATGTACAATGTCATCGAGATGATCTGTAACTGCTAGCGGCAAATATCTCCAAAGGCCGGTGATGGGGAACTAGATGGGGCGTTGCTTTGAATTACTACAGAGAATTCTTTTCCAGGTGTCTGCCTGGTGAATCTGCCCACTGTGACGTTTCCCTCTACAATCTGGACTGCTGTACAGCTGTGTCACCCCAATCCCTCACTCCTAGACCCCGACTAGCACTTGCTTCGCCATGTGAACACCCCACTTCTGGATCAGCCCATGCACAGACTCCTGCAAGCCAGCATCTCTTACCTTAGTGAGTGAGTGCTTCTGGCCATCCACTCATGGGATTATGGAATAATGTGACCCCCAGCCATATCTCCAGTCCCAGATGCAACTCTAGGAAATGCCGTCTTACAGAGTTCACTGGACTCTGCAAGCTCATTGGTTAGTCAATTTATCAAAGAAATTCATATGTGTCACTCTGGCTGGATGGGGGGGGGGCATTTATTATATTTTTTTAACGTTAATATGGCAGAATCATAGTAATTCATGTGAGATATGCCATGTCAGGTACCGTTAGAAAGGCTACAATGTGCTAAGTAAGATGACGATGTTTATGTTCATGTGTTATGGGTGTAATGGAAGTTATGGATATGTTTGTATCTATATTTCATATTGTGCTGTGTTTCTGGGTGACACCCCAGACAGGATGTCTGCAGCACTAGCCTCCTTCATGGCCCATTAAGGAAATTCACAGGTACAATGGGCCCAGGCGGAGAAGCCAGGGATATATACCAGATGAGTCACCAGGACTTACTCGTGTGACTCTGGACTCCATCTTATTCCTGTAAATTTCCACAAGCAGCATGGCAAAGGCCAAAGGACATAAAAGGCAGCTGCACCACATCCATTTTGTCTTCAGTGTTTTCCTACCTCTGGATCAACTCATCTACAACTGAACTGAACTTAAGCTGTGAAACAAAGGACTGAGACCATCCAGGTACTCTATGTATACCAGAGGGACTATACAAGCCTGCAAACTCCACAATTCTAATAGAAACCTGATATATATGGACTTTCCAGTTATTTGTATGTATGTGATTGCTTTAATCCTTTAACAGGTCTCTTATAGTTTCTTTCTTTCTTTGTATAATAAACCTTTAGTTTCAGTTACTAAAGGATTGGCTGGCAGCGTGGTATTTTGGGTAAGATCCAAACTTATATTGGTCTGGTACTGTGGCTGACCCTTTGGGGTTAGGAGAACCTTTTTGGTAGAGCATAACTGGTCTCTTTACTGGACCTAGTGGCTGATTGGGAGGCAGAGACTGAAATGCAGTAAAGGGGGCTGTGTGTATTTTTATTTTGGCTTCTTGATAACCAGTGTGGGGAATCAGAAGCACAGTTTGTGGCTGGTTGGGAAGTTTGACTTCAGTGTCACGCACCAGTGTTGGGAGAATCTGCTCTCCTTTTACAGCCTGCCCTGACCTTGGCATTTTCAAGTGGCTACCCTAGGCATAGACGGGTCACAATATGCACCAGCTCCGTCACTGTAAATGAAGTCTCCACACACAGCCACACCACATGCACTGTTTTAGATAAAACAAACAAACAAATAAATGTATTAAGTACAGAAAGATTTTAAGTGGTTATAAGCCAGAGCAATATAAATCAGATTAGATCAGGAAGAAATAAAGCTAATTGCATTCTAAACAAAGCTTAACACTTTCAGTAGCCTTACAGTCTTAGACCTGGTCTACACCGGCAACTGAGGTCGACGTAACGTCACTGATGTCGATCTCCCAATGCCTGAGTCTACACTGGCACGGTAGTTCCGTCGACTTAAAGCACGGAAAAAGTCGACGTAATAAAACCACTTCTGCAAGTGGCGTAGCGCGTAAATCAAATTTCATGGATCGATTTTGTTTCAGTGTAGACAGAGCATAATTGTGGACGTGCCCCTGGGGGGGGGGGCAGCATCTGGGGCCCTCCCTCCGGGTCCTTCGCAGAGGTGGACCACCCCTCCCTGCTATCCTTGCTGGGACGTCGTCTCAATCCCTTTTAATCGGGCTTGTAAGCAGTCCTTCACCCGGCCCTTAGGCAGGGCTGGCAAGTAAACAGGTCCGCTCTCTGGAGCGGTAAGGAGGGGGAGGCTCTCTCGGGTGGCTCGGGAAGGGGGGAGGGGGACGCAGGCCCACGCGTCTCCACTGCGTCCCTGTCCATGGCCCTATCAGTGGCAAAGGCAGTTGCCACTGAGTCAGCGGGGCTCCCGCCGCAACACGCTGATGGAGCGGTTTTGCCCCTGACTCAGCCGCACCATCGTTGGCTTCCCTGGGCTTCTTCCTCCCACCTCCTGTTTAAAGTACCTTTGCTCCGTCGCCTGCCTCTGGGGTCCGGAGTTCGAGGGGGTGCGGGAGTCCCACGAAACCCTCTTCGTCAACTGGCGGCAGCTTCGGCAACTCCATGGGCTCTTCCACGGAGGGCAATTCCTCCAGGTCCTCCGGCCCCCAAGCTGTGGGTAGGGCCGGTAGGTTCTCCGAGTCCCAGGCCCTGTACTGCTCAGATAGGCCTTCCTCTGGCCCCCAGGTGGCGGGCAACTTGGGTAGGCCCTCCTCCAGTCCCCCATCCATGGGTAAGACCGGCTGCTCCCCCTCGGCAAGAGCCTCTGGTCTGGTTCTAGCTGGGAGCCTCAGAGAAGAGGCATCCCTTTCCTTTGGCCTTACTGAGCTCGCAGGCCTGGGTTTTAAATGCCGGGCTCTGCCCCCCTGCTCCCGGTCAAGTGGTGTACATTGGGCTTCTAAAGGCCTGAGCCCGCCCACCTGCTTCTGGACAGGGGCTGTCCTTCTGGGCTCTACCAGCCAGGGTGGGTTTGGTTCTCCCTCCGGGTCCTTCTCAGAGGAGGACCACCCCTTCCGGCTAAAATAATGTAATAGGACGTTAATGGCCTCCGGGAAGTATCCCATAGTGCCCTGTTGCAACCACTCTGGACATTCGCGCTCTGCTGTTATGTGGCCATGCGAATCAGAAATGCCCCCTAACCTCATGCCCCGAGAAAATTTTAATTTTCATTTCCTATGCAGCCAGCGTGGAGAGAGCATTGTAGCTGAAATACTGCAAGGCCCAAATGTGCTACAGCAAGGAGTCTACCAGAGGTCTTAGATCGCCTCAGCAGAGAGCCAGCAAAAGACATTTGGACATTTACGGGAAGATATCCCAGGGCATGCTGGAGAAGGGGCACAACAGGGACGTGCAGCAGTGCCACATGAAGATCAAGGATCATATCAAAAAGCCAGGGAAGCGAACAGCCATTCTGGCTCCTCACCAAAAACATGCCCCTTCTACGATGAGCTGCATACAATTCTTGGTGGCGGCCCCACCACATTGCTGCCACACAGCATTGATACCTCCGCTGGATCCCAGTCCAGGGATGATGAGGACTCCATGGATGAGGAGAAGGATGATGATGAGGAGAGCAGGGTACAGGAATGTGGGGTGTCCCTTCTCCCAGACAGTCAGGACCTATTCCTGACCCCAGAGCAGTCCAGCAGTACACAGGACAGGAATAATGATCCCGGGGAAGGAGCATCTGGTGAGTTTTATTTTTCTTCTTAGCAGTTATGTCCTTATTGTGGAATCAAATAATTAATCATAGAATTGATTAATAGAATGCCTGGCCTGAAACTGGTTGTAGAAGGCCTGGCCTGAAGTTGTAGCCTGAAACTGAAATAGAAGCCCCAGGCTAAACCTTTAACAGAATGCCTCAACTGAAATTATGATAAAGATGCTAAAATCCCACAAGAGGTCTCTGAACCACACCCCAAATGCAAGTTCTCTGATGGGATCCTTAAGCCTTTTTGAAGTCTTTTGTATATGTGAGTGTGTCACAATTAAAGCTGCACTCGATCCAACTCTATAGTATAGCAGAGCGATTTCTCATCGACAGGATATGTTTAATATATCTGTATTTCAAATTGTGCTGTTTGGAACATACCCCAGACAGAGAGGCGGCAGGACAATAGCCTGCTTAATGGTCCATTAAGACACACAGGGATGCAAGGGGCCTAGGAAGAAACTAAAGCCATACCTGAAGAGTTACCAGGATTGGCCCATGTGACTCTGGACTCCATTTTAGTTCTTGTAACATTCCACAAGACAGTATGGCCAAGGCCAGAGGGTACATAAGGCCGAGCCACAGATTCCATTTTGTCTTTGATCTTGTTCGGCTACAGACACATACCTACCTCTGGATCTATTCATTTGCAACTGAACTCAAGGATTACGACCTGTCCAGGTATTGGATGTATACCAGAGGACCTATACAAGCCTGCACCTCCGCAGTTCTTCCAGAAACTTGATATATATGGACATTCATTCATATGTATGTATCTGATTGATCTGACCCTTTAACATTTCTCCCATAGTTTGTTTCTTTCATTTTACAATAAACCATTAGTTTTAGTTACTAAAGGATTGGCTGGCAGTGTGGTATTTTGGGTAAGATCCTAACTTATATTGATCTGGTGCTATGGCTGACCCCTTGGGATCAGAGGGAACCTTTTTAGTAAAGAGCAGAGAGTTTAAATAACTGGTCTCTTTACTGGACCTAGGGCCGATTGGGAGCCAGAGACTGAAATCAGTAAAGGGGGCTGTGTGCATTTGTGTACTGGCTTCTTGAAGACCAGAGTGAGGAATCAGAAGTACAGTTTGTTGCTGTTTGGGAAGCCTGACTTCAGTGTCACCCACCAGCGCTGGGAGAATCTGCTCTTCGTTTGCAGCCTGCCCTGATCTGGGCATTTTCAGGTGGCTGTCCTGGGCACGGACGGGTCACAATTAGCCTGCATTAGGTTCTTTTATTGTTTTTAATAGGTTTTCTCTATGATGTTTTTAACCTTAAGAATAAACCAGGCTTGCTTAGACAGAACTGTGTGGTAAGTTGCACCTGACGTAATTACACAGTGAACCACTTCTGAGGGAGAAGCAAAGCAGGGCTGCTCAGGCAGATTTTCCTTTGAGGGAAAAACACAGTGAAGGGAACTGTTCAGCCTGGAAAGACCCCAGTCAGCAAGGAGAGATATGTGGGTTTCCACCCAAGAAAGGCAAAGGCCAGGGAGCTGAGAGAGTTGGCCCTTGCTGGACCATTAAGAAAAAATGCAGGTGCAGTTGCCCTGAACTGTAACAAAAATCTGGGTCTAAACACAAGGATCCATTGAAAATCCCACTATGTGCCTGTCTGCACCTTTGAAAATCTGGCCGTTGGGAGCCTACGTCCCACTGAATGTCAGTGAGAACTGGGCTCCTTAATGGCTTTTGGAAATGAGACTGACTCTCCTAAGTCACTTGGGGGTTTTGTACATTTTACCTTCTGCTCAGACAGAGAGAGAAAGATAAAGAAAAAGGATGAAAAAAAGCTAATAGGAGATTTAATGGATGTGAGAACTCTATACTCATCACATGCACTGTGTTTTGGGCTTTTGCTACGTATGTATTGTGTCTTCTGCATCCATTGCACTTGAGTTTTGAGTAACATGCAGTGTGTATGAAACCTAAACCTGGGACTCAAATGCATATTTTTTTCTTGTTTCCCACCCTCAGCTGTTTTACTGGAACTTGCTTCTAAGTTGCTTCTGCTTGTTCTTGGTGTGCAAATTAAAAATAAACCTGCAAACCAGTGTGTGGAGAGGACTGGACCCATTTATGAGACTCGCAAATAAAAGTTGAAATTTAACAAAACAACAAGAATATGAAAGGAAAACGAGTTGGACTTTGAGGCTGTGATTTCCAAGGGTCCAAGGAAGTTAAATGTCTGCGGCAATTGGAAAACTGGTTCCCTTCAGGCTCCTTTGACATTCCCAACCTAAAGGGGAAGTGTGAGATTAGAAGTTAGAGAAGTGACAATCTCTCTGGGGCTCAGTTCTTCACCTGATGCACTGTGGTACAAATCACTCTTTTCTCTCACCCATTTCTCTTGTAAGCTCTTTGGGGCAGGGTCTGTCTCTCTCCGGTGTGGGTGCAGTGCCCAGTACCCTCTAATGGCCTTCTACCAAAAAAATATATATATTTTTGTGAATTGTCATCAACTCTTAGGTAGTGGGTTTTGGTCCATAAATGAGAAAAAATAAAGATAAATGAAGGAAAGGCAGCCGGGGCAGATAATGTGAGCCATGCCACTTGTCCTTTTCCCTGCAGGACAATCCACACTACCACAACATCCTGGCATTAAAAAACAGCCCTGACTGAGGGAGGAGCGCCCCTCCTGAGTTGCCTGCACCATCCCCTGCACTGCAGCTCCCCTTTTGCACGGCCAGGGCTTAGCCTGAATTTTCCCTTTTTTTTCTTTGCCGTTGTCCAGGAAACTAATTTCCAAAGAGCCACAAACCCAGAAGAGGGCGACTGAGCAAAGAAAACTTGGAATGGAAGAGAGGTGCACAGCTGTGCACATTGACTTTTAAAAGGGCTGTAACTTCTGATGGACAATGGGGAAGCTGCATTGACCTGCAGGTGCTGGGCACTGGATGGCTGCAGAGGGAGAAGGAGGGAGAGCAGGTGACTATAGTGTTTAGTAACTGAGAACTGTATCAGCTCAACACACCTACATTTAAAAAGCCCATAGGAATTATTTGCAAAACATTGTCTTGTGGCTAGGACAAAGGAGTGGGACACAGGAGATATAGGTTGAAGTACATAGAATCATAGAATATAAGAATTGGAAGGGACCTCAGAAGGTATCTAGTCAACCCCAATTCAAATCAGAGCTAACCTCAGCTAAATCATCCCAGCCAGGGCCTTGTCAAGCCGCAGTTTAAAAACCTCTAAAGATGGAGATTCCACCACCTCCCTAGGTAACCCATTCCAGTGCTTCACCACCCGCCTAGTGAAAAACCTTTTCCTAATGTCCAACCTAGACATCGCCCACTGCTCCTTGTTCTGTCATCTGCCACCACTGAGAACAGCCTAGCCCCATCCTCCCAGGAACCCACTTTCAGGTAGTTAAAGGCTGCTATCAAATCCCCCCTCACGCTTCTCTTCTGCAGAATAAACAAGCCCAGTTCCCTCAGCATCACCTCAAAAATCATGTGCTCCAGCCCCCTAATCAATTTTGTTGCCTCCGCTGGACTCTCTCCAACTTGGCCACATCCTTTCTGTAGTGGGGACGATCTGTGGCAGATTCCCTATTTGACCTTAAGTAACTCACTGAATTGCTTTGTGCCTCAGTTTCCCCATCTGTTAAACCGGGATCACTAAATCCTTTGTCTCTCTCATCCATTAAATGTGTATCCATTTCAGACAGTGACAGTCTCTTACTATGTATCCGCGCAACACCCAGCAGAAAGGGGCCCACATCTGAGTTCCAGTCTGTAGGTCCTACAACAAATATCAATGATAAGAATCAGAGGCGACCCAGGGTGGGGACACGAGGGGTCAGGTGTCTTTGCAGATTTTTGCCAGGGTTTGCTGGCCAGACCCCTCCCTGTCCAGAGGCTCCTGGAGCAGGCTGCAAGCCGCGACTCCGGGGAGACAGAGAAGCGAACACTTTGCTGTGGGAGCTGCAGGGAGGGGCAGCTGAGAGCAGAGCGTGTGCGTGTCTTTGAACCGTGCCCTCTGCCCAACATCAGCAGGTCCAGCCGCCTCTGATCAGAACAGTGAGAATACAAGTAAAGGGAGTAAAATGAAGCTTGGCCTACATTTAAAGAGCCCCATAGGAATTACTTGCAATTCATTATCTTGTGTCTAAGACAACGGAGTGGGACACAGAATGTCTGGGTTCAAGTACAGGTTTTGTGGATTATTGCGTGTGTGACATTGAGTAAATCACTTAATTGCTTTCCGCCTCAGTTTCCCCATCTGTTAAACAGGGATCATTAAATCCTTTGTTTTTCACATCCATTTAATGTCTATCCATTTCAGACAGCGACAGCCTCTTACTATGGGTCTGTTCAACACACAGCAGAAACGGGCCCACATCTGAGTTCCAGTCTGTAGGTCCTACCATAATACCAATGATAAGAATCAGAGGCAACCCAGGAGCCGATCACACAAGTGCATGACTACGTCCATGTGCACAAAGAGACAGGGGGGAAAGGGAAGCTGCTAATACAAACCAAGGGGAAAGCTCTGCTGGCTACACAGACCACTAGGTGAACACCAGGCCCAGTTCACACCTGTTTCACACTCCAGGGTGGAATTTGCTGGCTTGTGTTACACAGCAGGAGACTAGATGATAAGTAACATCCTATGTCCCCTTATGATTTTTGGGTTAGATTCTCAGCTGGTGTAAATCTACATAGCTCCATTGATTCCAAAAGAGTTAGTCCTGATTTACACAAGCAGGGTGAGTGACAGAGGGGAATCAGCCCCATCAAACCCAATGAGGTACTCAGGATTGAGATCATGGCGAGTGAGAGGAGAATCTGCAGTCTGGTAGAGCTGAGGATCCAGCCCTTTCAGGTTAATAGTGCTACCTTTATTTATGCCAGCTGAGCAGCTGGTCCTGGGGGTCTGTGAGTGTCCTCTAAAATGATGCAAAATCACAGTTAATTGGTGACTCCGCTGAGGTCTCAGACCAGGAGCCTGGAGGGGATTCAGAGACCGGGTCCCAAAGGGACTTTGGGTGATTTAAAGACCATGGACAGACTAAAGGCTGTGGAAAGCTGTGAGAAAGCTCTGGGGCTCTGCAGCAGCCTGTGGCAATAGGCTGTGGACATCCCTGGCTACCTTCGGAGACGATGAGGTCTGCAGGCTGGATAACAAAACCACAGACTGGGCACCTCTGCTGTGTGATGTGCTGTTTTGGATGAGAAATCTGGACACTTCTACACAGGGGTCACGGCCAGGGGAAAAAGGAAAATTCCATTCAGCTGGATCATCCTCTTCCAATGCATACAGTGTAAGACTCGTGGCTTGGTGAAGATTTTCTCTCTTTCCCTCACTCTCTTCCTGTCTTGAAATCTGTCAGTCTCTGCCTCACTCAAGGATGATGTCACACAGATGTTTTCTTTACAAAAAAATCCATCCGTCCATCTGTCCCTTCTTCTCTCTATAGTACCTGTCTGCCTGTCTCTCTCGTGTGCATGTGTATCATTTATCTCCCTCTCTCCATTAATCTCTGTGTGGCTATGTACACACCACAGCTTAGGGCGGTGTAAATTACGTTGTTCAGGGGTTGAATAAGCCAGCGTAAGTTACACTGACCTAAGCGCTGGTGTGGACAACTCTGTGTGGATGGGAGAGCTTCTCCCACTGCTGCTCGCGGGGGCTGGAGTATTTTACATGACGATAGAGCTCTGTCCCATCTGCTTAGCCTGCCTGTACTAGCAGTGCTACAGCGACGCTGCTGTAAGCTGTGTAGTGTAGCCTGCATGTGATCACACCAACACAGCAGCTTCTCCCTTTCAACAGCACCTCTCATGCCTGGGGAAAGCTCCCTGAGAAAATGCAAATAGACACTTCATTATTGTCCTTCAAATCTGACCTTAAAAATCCCCTGTTGTGATATTTACAGAACGCAGCCTGCGGATCATGGCTGAGCAGATGACAAGCTGTCGCTATTCCTCTTCCTTCCTTTTCCCTTTTTCTCTAACCCCCATAGCAATTCATATAATTAACAAAGCTGGGACAATTCTTCACCAGATTCATTTGTTCGTATGTTGCACCCTCACCCTCTCCTTTAACACAAACACAGAGCAGCACCTACATTGATAAAAATGAATCCCTGCCGAAACATACTACTCCACTGCACACACAATAATCCCTCTGCAGAGAGGATGAGAGAAAGAACAAACCACATATGACAAATGTTGGTCACATCACCTAATCCACCAATGGAAGAATCTAAGATGCTGTGGAGAGCCTGTATAGAATAGAGTTGAAGAAATTAGAACAGGAGAGGACAGAAGAGAAGAAACTGGAATAGAGTAGAATAGAATAGGACACCCCTTTGTGTGTTCGTCTTTGGATCATAAGATCTTTAAGGCAGATATTTTCTCTTTCTGAGTTCTGCACTGCACAGTGAGGACCTGATCCCAACAGGCATGAGAATGATGTAAATATAAACTACTACGAGTGAAAGTGAGTAATGGGGTGACATGCAGTAAAGAGGCGGTAGTGGAAGGAAGGGTGAACATTGCAGCAATAGGAAGATATATCCTTTTGTTTCTGTAACTCATGAGCATTATTTCTCTCCCGTACCACAGGAATGATTCCCATCTGGGGTTGGTCAACCACACTGTGGTGACTCATTTCATCCTCTTAGGAATCCCCAACACTGACGGCCTTCAGACCATCCTCTTTGTTGTCTTCTTAGTTTTCTACCTCTGCACCCTGCTGGGCAACCTGCTCATCTTAACAGCCATCCTGGGTGACTCCCACCTGCACACCCCCATGTACTTCTTCCTCTGCAATCTCTCTGTGCTGGACCTTGGAATAGCCTCCATCATCACCCCCAAACTGCTGGCCAACCTCTGCGGTCAGAGTAGGGTCATCTCGCTGGGTGGGTGCATGTCTCAGGTCTTCTTCTACCAGTTCCTAGGCTGCACCGAGGGCCTGCTTTACACCGTCATGGCGTTTGACAGGTATGTGGCCATCTGCCATCCACTGCGCTACCTGATCATCATGAACTGGAGGGTGTGCGCCATCCTGGCTGCCGGCACCTGGATCACCAGCTCCTTCCACGCCACCATTCTCACCAGCCTGACCTTCACCCTGCCCTACTGCGGGTCCAATGTGGTGGACTATTACTTCTGTGACATCTTCCCTGTGGCCAAACTAGCATGCGCAGACACGTACGTCATTGAGACTGTGGGGTTCTACAATAATGGCCTGGTGCCCATGACCTGCTTCCTCCTCATACTCATGTCCTACGTCCGCATCGTCTACTCCATCCTGAAGATGAACTCAGCCGAAGGGCGACGCAAAGCAGCCTCCACTTGCGCCTCACATCTGACGTTGGTGACGCTGTGCTTTGGGCCTTGCATCGTGGTCTACACACAGCCACAGCTGAGCGAAGTGGTGGCGACTGCTCTGCAGATCTCTGCCGATTTGGTAGCGCCCTTGCTGAACCCGGTCATCTACACACTGAAGAACAAGGATGTGAAACGGGCTCTGAGTAAACTGAGAGGGGGTCAGACGACCGCACGTTGATGTGCTGCATCTGCAGAAGTAGCATGTGGGTGAGCAGTGAAATAAGTCTACAAATTCATCTGCATGGCTCTTCAAAGGCTTACGTGAGAGTCTGTCTCTCTCCTTCCCCATACAGTCCCAGCTATCTATCTGGAGCTGTACAAATTATAAAAGTGCTCCTAAAAGCGTCTAGCTGTCTTGGACATGATTTAAGGCTGACATGTTCAAAGCTGCCTAACGGATAGGCACACTCTGTCTGCATTAAAATTAATAGGAATTGGAGATCCAAATCTCATAGCTGACTTTGAAAGTCTTAGCCTCATTGCACAAAGCTACAGAAGCCAGGGCAGCATCTTCTGCAAACTCAAGAAAGGGAAGAAAAAAATTCTCTTCATCATCTGGCACAAACCACATGTCAGCAGGAAGCTGTGCTAGAGAGCTGCCTCACGATCCTGGGAGAACAGCTGGTTTTTCAGCACGTCCTGAAGTTCAAAGGATTTGTGGTAAAATTTTCAAAACCACCTCAGTGATGTAGGAATGTAAATCCTATTTTCATAGAATCATAGAAGAACACGGTTGGAAGGGACCTCAAGAGGTCATCTAGTCCAGCCTCCTGCTCAGAGCAGGACCAACCCCAGCCCCATCAGAAGTGATGGAGGCATTTAACAGTCTAAGGTACGTCTTCACTGACGGCTGCAAATTTGCCACCATCAGATCAATCTTTCTGGATTGATTGTGTGGTCAGTGAGGAGCCGCTCAATCGATGTGGAAGTCGACTTGTGAAAACGACCCCTTCAAGTACTGCGGCGCAGTGAAGACGCCGTGTAAAACGGAAGTTAAGAAGTTGACGGACGTTACGCAATCTACTCTGCGTAGCTTGTATAACTCCCGTCAACTGCCGTTGAATTTTAAGGTAAGTGTAGACCAGGCCTAAATCTCACTGAAAGGCCCTGGGATTGAGGCTCCTGAGGACCAGATTTCAAAGGCATTTTGTCACCTAATAGGGTTTTCAAGAGCACCTTGAGTGAGTCAGCCACCAGCCTCCCATTTACTGTTAATGGGAGTTGAGCACCTGACCTATTTAAAAGCCTTAGTAAATTCCACTAGGCACATAAACCCCTTTGTAAATCTAGATGTTTGGCTAGAGGATATTTAGACACCTGGCAGGATTTTCAGAAGCACGCAGGCACCTAGCCCCCCTTGAAATCAACCAGAGTCTGGGGCCAGATTTTTAAAAGGGGGACAGACAGCAATTTCCTGCACTATTCTGGATAAAACTTACTGCATGAGCTTTAATACCTTGGAGGCCCATTGTATTAAAAATGCAGCTGTGTGTGTGTTATTGCGAAGACCCCAGTCAGCAAGGAGAGAGATGTGGGTTTCCACTCAAGAAAGGCACAGACTACGGAACTGGGAACTGAGAGCATTGGCCCTTGCTGGACCATTAAGGGAAAATGCAAGTGCAGTTGCCCTGAACTGTAAAAAAAAATCTGGGCCTAAACACCAGGATCCATTGAAAATCCCACTATGTGCCTGTCTGCACCTTTGAAAATCTGGCCATTGGGAGCCTATATCCCACTGAATGTCAGTGAGAATTAGGCTCCTTAATGGCTTTTGGAAATGAGACTTACTCCCCTAAGTCACTTAGGGGGGTTTTGTACATTTTACCCTCTGCTCAGACAGAGCTAGAAAGATAAATAAAAAGGAAGAAAAGAAGCTAATAGAAGATTTAATGGAGGTGAGAACTTTACACTCATCACATGCACTGTATTTTGGGCTTGTGCTACGTACGTATTGTGTCTTCTGCATCCGTTGCACTTGAATTTTGAGCAACATTCAATGTGTATGAAAACCAAAACCTGGGAATCAAATGAGGATTTTTTCCTGTTTCCCACCCTCAGCTGTTTTATCGGAACTTGTCTCTACGTTGCCTGTGCTTCTTCTTGGTGTGCCAATTAAAAATAAACCTGCAAACCAGTGTGTGGAGAGGACTGGACCCAATTATGAGACTGGCAAATAAAAGGTGAAATTTAACAAAACAACAAGAATATGAAAGGAAATAGAGTTGGACTTTGAGGCTGTGATTTCCAAAGTGCCCAAGGAAGTTAAATGTCTGTAGTAATTGGAAAACTAGTTCACTTCAGGCCCTTTTGACATTTCCAACCTAAAGTGGAAGTGTGAGATTAGAAGTTAAAGAAGTGACTTAATCTCCCACCTGAGACACTGAGATACAAATCACTCTTTTCTCTCACCCATTTCTCTTGTAAGCTCTTTGGGGCAGGGTCCGTCTCTCTCCGGTGTGGGTGCAGTGCCCAGTACCCTCTAATTGCCTTCTACAAACTAAAATTAATATTTTTGTGAATTGTCGTCATCGGCTCTTATGAAGTGGGTTTTTGCCCATAAATTAAAAAACAATTAAAATAAAAAAAAGGAAAAGAACCCGAGGCAGATAATGTGAGCCATGACACTTGCCCTTTTCCCTGCAGGACAATCCACACTACCACAACATTCTGGCATTGAAAACAGCCCTGACTGAGGGAGGAGCGCCCCTCCTGAGTTGATTGCACCCCCCTGCACTGCAGCTCCCCTTTGCACGGCCAGGGTCAGCCTGAATTTTCTCTGTTGTTTCTTTGCCGTTGTCCAGGAAACCAATTTCCAAAGAGTCACAAACCGAGAAGAGGGCGACTGAGCAAAGAGAACTTGGAATGGAAGAGAGGTGCACAGCTGTGCACATTGACTCTAAAAGCGGCTGTAACTTCTGATGGACAATGGGAAAGCTGCATTGACCTGCAGGTGCTGGGCACTGGATGGCTGCAGAGGGAGAAGGAGGGAGAGCAGGTGACTATAGTGTTTAGTAACTGAGAACTGTATCAGTTCAACACACCTACATTTAAAGAGCCCATGAGAATTATTTGCAAAGCATTATCTTGTGGCTAGGACAAAGGAGTGGGACACAGGAGATCTGGGTTCAAGGTCAGGTTCTGTGGAAGATTCCCTATTTGACCTTCAGTAACTCACTGAATTGCGTTGTGCCTCAGTTTCCCCATCTGTTAAACAGGAATCATTAAATCCTTTGTCTCTCTCATCCATTAAATGTGTATCCATTTCAGACAGGGGCAGTCTCTTACTATGTGTCCGCGCAGCACCCAGCAGAAAGGGGCCCACATCTTAGTTCCAGTCTGTAGGTCCTACCAAAATACCAATGATAAGAATCAGAGGTGACCCAGGGTGGGGACAGGAGATGTCACATGAGTGCAGATTTCTTCCCAGGTTTGCTGGCCAGGCCCCCTCCCTGTCCAGTGGCTCCTGGAGCAGGCTACAAGCTATGACCCCGGGGAGACAGAGAAGCAAACACTTTGCTGTGGGAGCTGCAGGGAGGGGCAGCTGAGAGCAGAGCGTGTGCGTGCCTTTGAACTGTGCCCTCTGCCCACCATCAGCAGGTCCCAGCCGCCTCTGATCAGAACAGTGAGAATACAAGTAAAAAGAGTAAAATGCAGCTCCGGCCCTGCTGTTTGTGGCAATGACACATGGAACTCAGCTGGTGCCAGCCAAGAGTAACCTGGGAGCTGCTACCCAGCACAGTGATAAGGGCCCCCCTGGGCATTCATTAGAACACCTGCATTTTAATTAATCCCAAAGGCGGCTGCACGTCATGGTATGTTATGACTGAGCTGGGATAATCTGTCTACAGAGACTAATTATAACTTCTGCCTTCTGCCACTTCAGTCCGGCTCCCAAATAAGATGCCCACCACAGGAACAGCAAGAAATGACAGCGATGAAAAGAATTGCAAAGGGCCTTACTGACACTGCTCTGCTATGGCAGCAGCAAACGGATCCATGATCTCAGTGCTGACAAATCCCTAACACAGCCCTGCTTCCCTGGCTCTGTCACACCCTCTGTGTGTGGGTCTATGGACTGGTTTAGGTTACAGGCTATGCCAGCGATGTAGCTAACCACTGCTAAGCCTTTAGCATTAAAGCACAATACAGGTGCAAGACAAGCCTTACCAGGCTAGTGAAGGAGCAGCTTTTATAAGTTAAATCAACCTTAATTCTCTAAAGATCCTTTCTCCCCATGAACACTGGTGCTGCAAAGGGCTGGGTAAGAGAACATGCACGAGACCCAGAAAGACGCAGAGCAATGTTCATCCCAGTGGAATGAGAAGGGATGGTGTTGGGGGTAATGCACAGACTGGAATCCTAGACCGCTGGGCCACATTCCTGGCTCTTCCACACACTCTTTTTGTGACCTCAGACAATTCAATCAGTCTGAGATTTTCAAGCAAGCCAACAGGTGTTAGGAGCCCAAAGCCCAATGCACTAGAATGAGCTTTGGGACCCTGGCTCCTTTGAAAATCTCACCCTCAAATTCTCTGTGCCTCAGTTCCCCCTTGTAAAACGGGCTGGTAACCCTTCCTCTGTCTGTGAACTCTCAAAGGCAGGGACTGTCTCATGCTGTGTCTGAGCAGCACCCAGAACACTGGGTCCATGGTCTTCCTGGAGTTTCTAGGGACCACAATACTGCCAGTCTGTACTGTATTGTAAAAAGTGATGCCAAGTTGTGCACGGGACATACCCTGTCCATCTGCACAGCGCTGACTTTTACCCCCACAGATAATCACACAACTGCATGACTACATCCAGTAGCCCAAAAAGACAGGGGGGGGAAGGGAAGCTGCTAATACAAACCAAGGGGAAAACTCTGTTGATGACAGAGACACTAGGTGAACACCAGGCCCAGTTCACTTCTATTTCACACTCCTGGGTGGAATTCACTGGCTTGTGTTACACGGCGGAACAGACTAGATGATAATTAACATCCCATGTCCCCTCATCATTTTTGGGTTAGATTCACAGCTGGTGTAAATCTACATAGCTCCTTTGAGTCCAATGGAGTTAGTCCTGATTTACACAAGCAGGATGAGTGACAGAGGGGAATCAGCCCCATCAAACCTAATGGAGTTACTCAGGATTCAGATCATGCCGAGTGAGAGGAGAATATGCAGCCTGGCGGAAATGAGGATCCAGTCCTTTCAGGTTAATAGTGCTACCTTTATTTATGCCAGCTGAGCAGCTGGTCCTGGGGGTCTGTGAGTGTCCTCTAAAATGATGCAACATCTCAGTTAATTGGTGACTCTGCTGAGGTCTCAGACCAGGAGCCTGGAGGGGATTCAGAGACCAGGTCCCAAAGGGACCTTGGGTGATCTAAAGACCATGGACAGACTAAAGGCTGTGGGAAGCTGTGAGAAAGCTCTGGGGCTCTGCAGCAGCCTGTGGCAATAGGCTGTGGACATCCCTGGCTACCTTCGGAGACGATGAGGTCTGCAGGCTGGATAACAAAACCACAGACTGGGCACCTCTGCTGTGTGATGTGCTGTTTTGGGTAAGAAATCTGGATGCTTCTACACAGGGGTCACGGCCAGGGGAAAGAGGAAAATTCCATTCAGCTGGATTGTCCTCTCCCAATGCAGCCAGTGTAAGACATCCGGTCTGGTAAAGATTTTCTCTCTGTCCCTCACTCTCTTCCTGTCTTGAAATCTGTCAGTCTCTGCCTCACTCAAGAATGATGTCACCCAAATATTTTCTTTAGAGAAAAATCCGTCCACCCATCTGTCCATGCGTCTCTCTGCCGTACCTGTCTGCCTGTCTCTTTCTTGTGCATGTGTATCATTTATCTCCCTCTCTCTGTTAATCTCTGTGTGGCTATGTACACACCACAGCTTAGGGCGGTGTAAATTACGTTGTTCAGGGGGTTGAATAAGCCAGCGTAAGTTACACTGACCTAAGCGCTGGTGTGGACAACTCTGTGTGGACGGGAGAGCTTCTCCCACTGCTGCTCGCGGGGGCTGGAGTATTTTACATGACGATAGAGCTCTGTCCCATCTGCTTAGCCTGCCTGTACTAGCAGTGCTACAGCGACGCTGGTGTAAGCTCTGGGTTGTAGCCAGAATGTTATAACCCCAACACGGCACCTTCTCCCTTTCCAACAGCACTTCTCATGAATGGGAAAAGCTCCCTTAGAAAATGCAAATAGACACTTCATTATTCTGAGTTTACAAATCCCGTCATGATATTCACCGAATGCAGCCTGCTGATTATGGCTGAGCAGATGACAAGCTGTCGATATTCCTCTTTTTTCCTTTTCCCTGTCTTTCTTACCCGCATAAAAACCACCA
The DNA here is from genome assembly GCF_026122565.2 of Emydura macquarii macquarii. NCBI lineage: Eukaryota > Metazoa > Chordata > Testudines > Chelidae > Emydura > Emydura macquarii. The sequence goes on from NW_027131767.1 coordinate 56,568, forward strand.
AAAAATTCATATCATTAACAAAGCTGGGACAATTCTTCACCAGATTCATTTGTTCGTATGTTGCATCTCCACCCTCTCCTTTAACACAAACACAGAGCAGCACCTACATTGATAAAAATGAATCCCTGCCGAAACATACTACTCCACTGCACACACAATAATCCCTGTGCAGAGAGGATGAGAGAAGGAACAAACAACGTATGACAAATGTTGGTCACATCCCCTAATCCACCACTAGAAGAATCTAAGATGCTGTGGTGATAAAGATGGGGTAAGAGCCTGTATAGAATAGAGATGAAATTAGAAGAGGTTAGGAGAGAAGAAAGGAAACTGGAATAGAGTAGAATAGAATAGGACATCCCCTTTGTCTGTTCATCTTTGGATGGTAAGATTTTGAAGGCAGACATTTTCACTTTCTGCATTCTGCACTGCACAGTGTGGACCTGATCCCAGCAGACATGAAAATGATGTCAATATAAACTACTACGAATGAAAGGCAGTAATGGGGTGGCATGAAGTAAAGCGGCGGTAGTGGAAGGAAGGGTGAGCATAGAAGGTATAAAAAGGATGTTATGTTTTTTTGTTTCACTAACTCATTGGCATTATTTCTCTCCCCTACCCTAGGAATGAGTCCATTGTGGGGTTGGTCAACTGCACTGTGGTGACTCATTTCATCCTTTTAGGAATCCCCAACACTGATGGCCTTCAGACCATCCTCTTCATCATCTTCTTAGCTTTCTACCTCTGCACCCTGCTGGGCAACCTGCGGATCTTATCAGCCATCCTCGGTGACTCCCTCCTGCACACCCCCATGTACTTCTTCCCAGTATGATCTATAAGAACTGAATAGATAGAAGATGGTTGAATGGAAAAGAAGAAAGGAAAATTAAATTGAATAGCATCAAATAGAATCAATGAAATATTAAAGTCCCGATTCTCCACTCACTTTCACCTAACTTATGATGCTTAGAAAGGTTCACCCTTGTAGATTAAGTTGTAGTGTGCTAAGGAATAAACACACCATAATTTATTGAGATTGCTAATCTGGCTGCATTATCTCTGTGCTTCCAGGAATTACCCTGTCTAGCATGGAAATGGGGAATTGCACTGTGGTGTCAGAATTCATTTTGTTAGGGATCCCCAACACCAAAGGCCATGAGACCATCCTCTTTGTCATCTTCTTAGCTTTCTACCTCTGCACCCTGCTGGGCAACCTGCTCATTCTATCAGCCATCCTCGGTGACTCCCGCCTGCACACCCCCATGTACTTCTTTCTCTGCAATCTCTCTTTGGTAGACCTTGGATTCGCCTCCATCAGCACCCCTAAATTGCTGGTCAGTCTCTGGACCAAGAGTAGAACCATTTCGCTGGGTGGGTGCATGTCCCAGGTCTTCTTCTTCCACTTCCTAGGCAGCACGGAATGCCTGCTCTACACCGTCATGGCCTTTGACAGGTACGTGGCCATCTGCCACCCGCTGCGCTACCTGATCATCATGAACTGGAGGGTGTGCACCATCCTGGCTGCCAGCACCTGGATCAGCAGCTCCTTTCATGCCACCATTCTCACCAGCCTGACCTTCACGCTGCCCTACTGCGGGCCCAATGTGGTGGACTATTACTTCTGTGACATCTTCCCTGTGGCCAAGCTGGCCTGTGCAGACACGTACATCATCGAGACCGTGACTTTTACCAACACTGGGGTGGTGCCCATGACCTGCTTCCTCCTCATCCTCATGTCCTACGTCAGGATTGCTGCCTCCGTGGTGAGAATGCACAGTGCTGAGCGCCGTCGGAAAGCGTTTTCCACTTGTGCATCACACCTGACAGTGGTATGCTTCTTCTTTGGGCCCTGTGCCCTCCTCTACACCCAGCCATCCCTGAGCAATGTGCTGGCTACTGCCATTCTGATCTTTTGTAACGTGGTCACCCCGATGCTGAATCCAGTCATCTACACGCTGAGGAATAAGGAAGTCAAGGAAGCATTCAGGAAACTGAAAGGGGGCTAATCCCAGTCCTGCAAAAATTGCTAGCTGAAATGGAATGTCTTCCAACAGAGGTGGTCAGGATGTCAACGGATTTATGCCAGGGTTAGGTTAGAATTAGGAAGGAGGTCAGTGGAGTTACTCCAGGGTTAGAGTTAGATTAATAGATTATAGGGCCAAAAGGGACCACTGTGATCATCTGGGTCAGACCAATGGTCCATCTAGCCCAGTATCTGGTCTTCAAACAGTGCCCCCTAGAACATGTCTTGTAGAAAAACATCATTCTTGATATTAAAATTGTCCTCGATGGAGACTCCATTAAACCATTCAGACAAATTACCAAGGATCAAATTACTCTCTTTATTGAAAATGTACGCGGTATATCCAGTCTGAATTTGTCTACCTTCAACTTCCAGCTATTGGATCATGTTAAACCATTCTCTGGTAGGCTGAAGAGCCCATTATCAAGTATCTGTTCCACATGTAGATACTTACAAGTGTTAATCAAGTTACTGCTTGTCCAGCTTTTTGTTAAGGTAAATAGCTCGAACTCTTTAAGTCTATCGCTCTAACACACGTTTTTTAATCCTTCAGTTATTCACATGGTTCTTTGCTAAATCCTCTCCAATTTAGCAGCACATTTCTTGAACTGTGAACCCCTGAACTGGATAGAGTATACCATCAGCAGTTGCATCAATGCCAAATCTAGAGGTAAAAGAACCTTTCTGCTCGTACTCGAGATTCCTCCTCTATGCACTAGGATTACATTAGTTCTTTTGGCCACAGCATCTCACTGCGAGCTTAGGTTCAGCTGTTTTTCCACCACGACTGCCCAATCTTTTTCAGAGTCGATGCTTCTCAGGATACAGCCTCCATCCCATAAACATGGCCTATATTCTTTGCTCCCAGATATACATGCTTACATTTCACTGTATTAAAATACACACTGTTTGCTTGACCCGCCCTTACCAAGAGATCCAGACTGGTGAGGAGGTTGGTGGAGTTATTACAGGTTTAGGATTAGGTTTAGGATGGAAGTCAATGGAGCTTTCCAGGGCTATTGAGGAGGACATGGGTGTTTTCCTAAGGTTAGGGAAAAGGTCAAAGGAATTATACTCTTATTGAGGTTGGGCCGAGGGCAGTTAGGTGATGCTGGGGGTCAGGTTACGCATGAAATCAATAAAATTCCCCAGGCTTTGGGTGAGGCAGGAAGTGAATATATTTATGCAAGGGTTAGTATTAGAGCTTGGCAGGAAGTTAGAGAAGTGACTTAATCTCTCTTGGGCTCAGTTCCCCACCTGAGACACTGAGATACAAATCACTCTTTTCTCCCACCCATTTCTCTTGTAAGCTCTTCGGGGCAGGGTCTGTCTCTCACCGGTGTGGGTGCAGTGCCCATTACCCTCTAATGGCCTTCTACAAAAGAAAAAGAATATTTTTGAGAGTTGTCATCAGCTCTTATGAAGAGGGATTTCGCTCATTAATTAAAAAAAAAATAAAGTAAAAAAAGGAAAGGCACCCGAGGCAGACAATGTGATCCACGCTGCCTGCCCTTTTCCCTGTAGGACAGTGCACACTATCACAACATCCCGGCATTAAAAACAGCCCTAACGGAGGGAGGAACGCCCCTCCTGAATTGCCTGCACCACTCCCAGCACTGCAGCTCCCCTTTCAGGGTCAGCCTGAATTTTCTCTGTTGTTTCTTTGCTGTTCTCCAGAAAACTAATTTCCAAAGAGCCACAAACCAAGAAGAGGGCGACTGAGCAAAGAGAACTTGGAATGGAAGAGAGGTGCACAGCTGTGGACATTGACTCTAAAAGCGGCTGTAACTTCTGATGGACAATGGGAAATCTGCATTGACCTGCAGGCGCTGGGCACTGGATGGCTGCAGAGGGAGAAGGAGGGAGAGCAGGTGGCTATAGTGTTTAGTAACTGAGAACTGTATCAGTTCAACACACCTACATTTAAAGAGCCAAAGGGGGTTATTTGTGAAGCATTATCTTGTGGCTAAGACAAAGGAGTGGGACACAGGAGATCTGGGTTCAAGGACAGGTTGTGTGGAAGATTCCCTATTTGACTCACTGAATTGTTTTGTGCCTCAGTTTCCCCATCTGTTAAACAGGCATCATTAAATCCTTTGTCTCTCCCATCCATTAAATGTGTATCCATTTCAGACAGTGACGGACTCTCACTATGTGTCCGCGCAACACCCAGCAGAAAGGGGCTCACATATGAGTTCTTGTCTGTAGGTCCTACCATAATACCAATGATAAGAATCAGAGGCGACCCAGGGTGGGAGCATGAGTGGTCAGGTGACGGTTCAGGGTTTGCTGGCCAGCCCACCTCCCTGTCCAGTGGCTCCTGGAGCAGGCTACAAGCTGTGACCCCGGGGAGACGGAGAAGCAAACACTTTGCTGTGGGAGCTGCAGGGAAGGGCAGCTGAGAGCAGAGCGTGTGTGTGCCTTTGAACCGTGCCCTCTGCCCATCATCAGCAGGTCCCAACCGCCTCTGATCAGAGCAGTGAGAATACAAATAAAAAGAGTAAAATGCAGCTCGGCCCTGCTGTTCCTGGCAGTGACACATGGAACTCAGCTGGTGCCAGCCACGAGTAACCTGAGAGCTGCTACCCAGCACAGTGATAAGGGCCCCCCTGGGCGTTCATTAGAACACCTGCATTTTAATTAACCCCAAAGGCGGCTGCACGCCCTGGTATGTTATGACTGAGCTGGGATAATCTGTCTACAGAGACTAATTATAACTTCTGCCTTCTGCCACTTCAGTCCGGCTCCCAAATAAGACGCCCACCACAGGAACAGCAAGAAATGACAGCGATGAAAAGAATTGCAAAGGGCCTTACTGACACTGCTCTGCTATGGCAGCAGCAAACGGATCCATGATCTCAGTGCTGACAAATCCCTAACACAGTCCTGCTTCCCTGGCTCTGTCACACCCTCTGTGTGTGGGTCTATGGACTGGTTTAGGTTACAGGCTATGCCAGCGATGTAGCCAACCACTGCTAAGCCTTTAGCATCAAAGCACAATACAGGTGCAAGACAAGCCTTACCAGGCTAGTGAAGGAGCAGCTTTTATAAGTTAAATCAACCTTAATTCTCTAAAGATCCTTTCTCCCCATGAACACTGGTGCTGCAAAGGGCTGGGTAAGAGAACATGCCCAGGACCCAGAAAGACGCAGAGTGATGTTCATCCCAGTGGAACGAGAAGGGATGGTGTTGGGGGTAATGCTCAGACTGGAATCCTAGACCGCTGGGCCACATTCCCGGCTCTTTTGTGACCTCAGACAATTCAATCACTCTGAGATTTTCAAGAAAGCCAATAGGAGTTAGGAACCCAAAGCCCACTGCACTAGAATGAGTTCTGGGAGCCTGGCTCCTTTGAAAATCTCACCCTCCAATTCTATGTGCCTCAGTTCCCCCTTGTAAAACGGGCTGGTAACCTTTCCTATGTTTGTGAACTCTGAAAGGCAGAGACTGTCTCACACTATCTGAGTGGCACCCAGAACACTAGGGCCATGATCTTCCTGGAGTTGCTAGGGACCGCTAAACTGCCAGATTGTACTGGATTGTAAAAGGTGATGCCAAGTGGTGGACGGGACATACGCTGTCCATCTGCACAGCGCTGACTTTCACCCTCACAGATAATCACACAACTACATGACTACATCCAGATACACAAAGGGACAGAAGGGGGCACAGGAGCAGCTGGTCCTGGGGGTCTATGAGTGTCCTCTAAAATGATGCAACATCTCAGTTAATTGGTGACTCTGCTGAGGTCTCAGACCAGGAGCTTGGAGGGGATTCAGAGACCGGGTCCCAAAGGGACCTTGGGTGATTTAAAGACCATGGACAGACTAAAGGCTGTGGGAAGCTGTGAGAAAGCTCTGGGCTCTGCAGCAGCCTGTGGCAATGGCTGTGGACATCCCTGGCTACCTTCAGAGACGATGAGGTCTGCAGGCTGGATAACAAAAGCGCAGACTGGGCACCTCTGCTGTGTGATGTGCTGTTTTGGGTAAGAAATCTGGACACTTCTACACAGGGTCACGGCCAGGGGGAAGAGGAAAATTCCATTCAGCTGGATCATCCTCTTCCAATGCAGCCAGTGTAAGACTCGTGGCTTGGTGAAGATTTTCTCTCTGTCCCTCAGTCTCTTCATGTCTTGAAATCTGTCAGTCTCCACCTAACTCAAGGATGATGTCACCCAAATATTTTCTTTAGAGAAAAATCCATCCATCCATCTGTCCATGTGTCTCTCTGCAGTACCTGTCTCCCTGTCTCTGTTGTGGCTTTATCTCCCTCTCCCCGTTAATCTCTGTGTGGCTATGTACACACAACAGTTAAGGTTGGTATTAGTTACATTGTTCAGGGGGTTGAATAAGCCAGTGTAAGTTACACCGAGTTAAGCACTGGTGTGGAGAACTCTGTGTGGACGGGAGGGTTTCTCCCACTGACATAGCTACTGCTGCTCGGGGGGCTGGAGTATTTAAGTTGACGGTAGAGCTCTGTCCCATCAGCTTAGCCTGTCTGTACCAGCAGTGCTACAGCGACGCTGCTGTAAACTCTGTGGTGTAGCCAGCATGTGATAATCCCAACACAGCCCCTTCTCCCTTCCAGAAGCACCTCTCATGCATGGGGAAAACTCCCTGATAAAATGCAAATAGACACTTCATTTCTGTCCTTCAGATCTGACCTTAAAAATCCCCTGTTGTGATATTCACAGAAGACACCTGCTGATCATGGCTGAGCAGATGACAAGCTGTCACTATTCCTCTTTTTCCTTTTTCCCGTAAAACACCCATAACAATTCATATAATTAACAAAGCTGGGACAATTCTTCATCAGATTCATTCGTTCGTATGTTGCATCCGTACCCTCTCTTTAACACAAACACAGAGCAGCACCTACAGTGATGAAAACAAATCCCTGCCAAACAAGAACTCCACTGCACACCCAATAATCCCTCTGCAGAGAGCGTGAGAGAAGGAACAAACCACATATGATAAATGTTAGTCACTTCCCCTCATCCACCAATGGAAGGCTCTAAGATACCCCATCTTTGTCACCATAGTAAGGGTCCACATAGAATAGAGGTGAAGAAATTAGAAAAGGAGAGGAGAGAAGAGAAGAAACTGGAATAGAGAGTAGGACATCCCCTTTGTCTGTTCTTCTTTGGATGGTAAGATCTTCAAGGCAGACATTTCCTCTTTCTGCGTTCTGCACTGCACAGTGAGGACCTGACCCCAAGCTGCGGATCTTATCAGCCATCCTCGGTGACTCCCACCTGCACACCCCCATGTACTTCTTCCAAGTATGATCTACAAGAACTGAATAGATAGAAGATGGTTGAATGGAAAAGAACAAAGGACAATTAAATTGAGTAGCATGAAATAGACTCGATGAAATATTAGAGTCCTGATTCTCCACTCACTTTCACCTAATTTATGATGCTTAGAAAGGTTTACCCTTGTAGATTAAGTTGTAGTGTGCTATGAATAAACACACCATAATTTATTTAGATTGCTAATCTGGCTGTATTATCTCTGTGCTTTCAGGAATGACCCCGTCTCGCATGGAAATGGGGAATCGCACTGTGGGGTCAGAATTCATTTTGTTAGGGATCCCCAACACCAAAGGCCATGAGACCATCCTCTTTGTCATCTTCTTAGCTTTCTACCTCTGCACTCTCCTGGGCAACCTGCTCATTCTATCAGCCATCCTCGGTGACTCCCGCCTGCACACCCCCATGTACTTCTTCCTCTGCAATCTCTCTGTGCTGGACATTGGATTCACTTCCGTCAGCACCCCTACATTGCTGGTCAGTCTCTGGACCAAGAGTAGAACCATCTCGCTTGGCGGGTGCATTTCTCAGGTCTTCTTCTTTCAGTTCCTAGGCTGCACCGAGGGCCTGCTCTGCACTATCATGGCCTTTGACAGGTACGTGGCCATCTGCCATCCACTGCGCTACCTGATCATCATGAACTGGAGGGTGTGCGCCATCCTGGCTGCCGGCACCTGGGTCACCAGCTCCTTTCACGTCACCATTCTCACCAGCCTGACCTTCACGCTGCCCTACTGCGGGTCCAATGTGGTGGACTATTACTTCTGTGACATCTTCCCGGTGGCCAATTTGGCCTGCATGGACACGTATGTCATCGAGACGTGGGTTTCTACAATAATGGCCTGGTGCCCATGACCTGCTTCTTCCTCATCCTTGTATCCTACGTCCACATCGTCTACTCCATCCTGAAGATGAACTCAGCTGAGGGGCGATGCAAAGCAGCCTCCACTTGCGCCTCACATCTGACGGTGGTGATGCTGATCTTTGGGCCCTGCGCCCTGGTCTACACACAGCCACAGCTGAGCAAAGTGCTGGTGACAGATATTTATCTCTTTGACTATGTAGCTATGCCCATGCAGAACCCGGTCATCTACACACTGAGGAACAAGGAGGTGAAAGGGGCTCTGTGGAAACTGAGAGGGGTTAAAATGACTGCACGTTGATGTGCTGCATCTGCAGAAGTAGCATGTGGGTGAGCAGTGAAATATGTCTACGAATTCATCCGCATGGCTCTTATGTGTCTTATGTGAGAGTCTCTCTCTCTCCTTCCGCGTAGAGCCCTCCCTGTATATCTGGAGTTCTACAAATCATAGAAGTGCTCCTAAAAGCATCTAGCTGTCTTGGACATGCTTTCAGGCTGATATGTTCAAAGCTGCCTAAAGGATAGGCACACTCAGTCTGCATTAAAATTAACAGGAATTGGCGAACCAAATCTTCTAGCTGACTTTGAACATCTCAGTCTCATCGCACAAATCTACAGAAGCCAGGGCAGCATCTTCTGCAAACTCAAGAAAAGGAAGAAAATAATTCCCTTCACCAGTTGGCACGGACCCAATGTCAGCAGCACCTGACTTGTTTAGAAGTCTTAGTGCATCCCACTAGGCACCTCATCCTCTTTGTAAATCTAGAGCTTAGGCCACATGTTAGAAGATATTTAGGCACCCAGTGGGATCTTTCAAAACACCTGGCTCCCAGGGAGAACTGGGCTTCTTAATGGCTTTTGAAAATGGGCTTGCTCTGCTAAGTCACTTCGGTGGTTTTGTAAATGTTCCCCTCTACTCAGACAGAGAGATAGAAAGAGAAATAAAAAAGGAAGAAAACATGCTAATAGGAGGTTTAGTGGATGTGAGAACTCTACACTCCTCACAGGCACTGTATTTTGGACTTGTTGTACATATGTATTGTGTCTTCTGCATCTGTTGCATTTGAATTTTGAGCAACATTCAATGTGTATAAAACCTAAACCTAGGACTAAAATGAGGGGTGTTTTGTTTTTGTTTTTCATCCTCAGCTGTTTTATTGGAACTTGTCTCTAAGTTGCTTCTTCTTGGTGTGTAAAATAAAAATAAAGCTGGAAACCAGTGTGTGGAGAGGACTGGACCCATTTATGAGACTGGCAAATAAAAAGTGAAACTTAACAAAACAATAAAAACATGAAAGGAAAAAAAGTTGAACTTCGAGCCTGGGGTTTGCAAAGGGCCGAAGGAAGTTAAAAGTCCATGGGAATTAGACACCTAGCTCCATTTAGGCCTCTTTGAAATTCCCAGCCTAAAGTGGAGGTGTGATATTATGTTCATTCGTTTTTGCAGAGGGTGAGTTTAACGGTTATATACCACTTAAGTCCGGAAATATTTATTATATTTGCACACTTAGCCCGAAAAACTGATCACCACAAGATATTATTGAGGTCAACAGCTTAGTAGATTTCAGAAAAGGATCAGACATTTATATGAATCATGAACATTGTGAGTTGTATAAAACCCCCTCATCATCGTTGTCAAGGACTAGTTGTACATTTTCCTTTGAAGCTTTTCTTTGATGGAAAATTGGGTTTTCAAGGGACCTGCACAGGGGTAAACATCACCCTCTAGATGGGAAAGGGAGCTTCTGCAACTGAAAACCTGCTTACAACAACACACAATCAGCTGGGCACCAAGGAAAGTAATTCTACTGGGCCAGAAATGTATAGAAATCTCACTGCATACAGTGATGGCCACTTTGACATCACTTGGCGATCTGAACCACTGACTCCAGCGGAGCTACGGCTGGTTCTCTCCAGTTGGGGAATCTGGTCCATGGACTCCAGTGCAGGTAGAGCAGATTCACAGCACTCAGGGATCTGTCCTATTTAACGCCGTGTGGATCTCTAACAATGCCTAGAGCTCTGGCTCCATGGTGGCAAGTTCTGTGCAGGGTCAGTCCTTGCCTTAAGGAGCTGATGCTCTAAATCGCCAAAGGAGGCATCATTATCCCCATTTTACAGATGGGAAACTAAGACACACACACATCAATGACACAGGGAGTCTACGGCGGAGCTGGGAACTGAGACGGGCTGTCTGAAGTCCCACTACGGCGCCCTCACCACAGATCCAGCCTCCCGTGTGAAATATTGAGCATGGTCTTTTGTAGCACTGAAGGGCCTGCCCAGGATCCCTGTCAAGGTTCATGGCCCCATTGTGCTGAGTGTGGCACTAGACAGACAGACAGAGTGTGCTCCAAAGACGGGACGTGCTGACGGGAGACAAGACGTGTTCGTGTGGCATAGCAGGGGACGGGGTGGGGGTTTACAAAAAATAAGACACAGGGTGACATACGTAATTTTCTTTGTATGAGCTGAAGAGCGTGGACAGTTCCAAAGGGTGGGAGAAGGGCATGGGCGAACCAATGGGCTGATGCAGTTTGGCCATTGCTATGTCCCTAAAGAACTTCAAACATGCTGGATTCTTCCCTGGGATCCCTTCTTCTGGGATCATGAAATTCTTTTTTTCCTTTTCCTTTTTGCATTAGAACATTAGAGCCACAGTCACGGCCCAGGACCCCATTGCAACAGGGGCTGTACAAATACACAGCTCCTGCCCCACAATGCTAATCCCATGCCCCCCCCCCAGCGGTCAGAATGGCTTTTCTATGGCCCCTGTGACTGCAGCCCCACCTCCAACCAGGCCTGAATGGATTTAGCCTTGCCACCCTGGGTTTTGTGCAGTCAGAAAATAACCCTCATGGAGAAATGAATGCCAAGTGACTTGCCCAAGGTCATACAGTGAGTCTGCGGCAGAGATGGAAAAAGAATCCAGGAGTCCTGACCCCCCACCCCACCCTTCTCTTATCATATGAAAGAGAAATGCAATGCAAGAGTCACGCATGCCAAGCTGTGCTTCTCTAGCCATAAGAGTATTGGAACAAACGCCCCCAGAAGGAGGGCTCGAACCCAGGAGTTCAAGCGTTAGACCCCAACCCTCCTCCCAGAGCCACGGATAGAACTAGGAGTCCTGAGAACCATCTCCAAGTCAGCCAGTTCTCAGGAAGCTCCTGCTGAAGGCAGGATAAATCACAGCTCAGGCCCGGGCAGTTTCCTGCCCCCCCATCTCATCAGGGTGTCTTTCATCTCCGTGTTCCTCAGTGTCTATCTGAGGGGGTTGAGGGGTGGGGGTCTGTTTCTATGACTCATTTTTTACATTTCTCCTTCAGCTCTGACGTAGCTTTTCTCTCTGCAGCGTTTTATAACCTTGCACCTTGTTTCTGCCATTCCTCCTCTTCACTCCCCCCGCCCGGCCCCTGGTGTATTTCTCTCCCTCAAGGTCGCTCACAGCTGCGCCAATATTCAGCTGTTGACTTTTGCTGGGTTTTTAAGCACATGATGATGATGCCTCCAGGGGACATTATTAGAAGCCTGGTTTGGGCAAAGTGAAGACGACCCACGTATTTCTTTAGTGAGGAGAGCCCGGGGGGCCTTGCTTGAATGGAGCACTCCTGCAGATTGCACCTGGTGCTGGCAAAGACCAGTACACGGAAATGCCTTGCTTCATTTAATGCACCAATTCTGACAGAACACTGCTCTGGCTGGTATCTCAGGCCTGGCCTCTCCCCACATGCAGCCCCCCTGCCAGTCAGGCTGAGCCCAGTGCTCTGCTAGAGGATGCTGCTTTGCAGAGCGTGGAGCGGGCGACCCACTCGGATGTGCTTGGAGTCAGTGCTAATCCCAATGTCCCAGGAAAGTTCTAGGGGGCACTGTGCTGGGGGGAAGTGGGTGGAGGGCTCAGTAGATAGCCCTGTTCTCTCTGGGTATGTCTACACAGGGATCAAAAACCTGCAGCTGACCTGTGCCAGCCGGGGCTGTGTGGCAAGTCTTTTATCCCTGTGTAGCTGTACTCTCTGAGTCAGGGTGCAGGACATGAATGCAGTGCTTGGGTCATTAGTCATGGCCATTGGCGAGGTCACGGCACTTTTTGATCAAAACAGAGGTTATAACCTTCATTTCGTGGCTAAATTCTAACATAGACACTTCTTTACATTGTAGGTACAGAGACAGCTCTAACGTGAGGCAGGTCATATCTATCCCCAGCTGGCAAAACTCACCAAAGCACCATTGCAGTTAATGCTCCTAGGTCTTTTTACACTGAGCAAATTCACTTTGACTTCTGGCTGTAATGTGTAGACGCCGAGGTGCATGTCTCTCAGACAACATGTGAGCAGGTCTCCTTTCAAAGCAGGGCTGGGTGGGAAAAGGTTTTCCCGTCTCAGGAAAATTTTTGACATTTTGAAATTTGTCAGAACGGAAAAAAGCAAAATCTCAACAGTGTAAACTGCCAAAAATTCACTTGGCGGAAAATAAATGTTTTATTCTGATCATTTCAAAGTTTTTCAGTCAATATTGACCTTCTCCCCTTTTTAAAATGGCTAAACCAAGAGCTGCTTTCACTCAAATACCTTACAACTTTCTGGTGTGACAAGATTGAAATGTGATGCTTTGACAATCTTGAAAATTTTTAACCAAATATCTATCTTTTGGGGTTAGGTGTTTCATTGAACCAACACTGTTTAATGAGCAGTTCTGTTTTAGAAAAATTGGCATTAGCCTACCAAAAACATGTCCTCCCTTCCCCCTCCAAAAAAACCACCCCAACAAAAGAGATTCATGCACACAAAACACCAGAAAATTCCTGACCAGCTTAAAATCCAAGGTTCTTTTTCCTGGCATGTGGCTGAGCTAAGTGGAGAGTTAGGGGAAGTGTGAGGAGCCTTGGAAAGATCCATTTCTGCTTGAGTGCATGCATCGCTCTGGGTTCCTCCATGGCCCCTCATTTACACCAGTGCATCTAACCTCACTCCTGCAAGGGACAGAAGAGTTTTCCTCCCCATTTCACAGGCTGAGCAGCAGAGAGGTTGTCACATGCTCCTTTGACATGCCCAGCATAGGTAACTCACCCCAAGTCACCCAGGCAGCCTGTGGCAAATCTTGAACCCAAGTCTCCCGAGTTGCAATCTGCCCACAACAGCAAGTTGTGTTGCTCCTACAAATGGCAGGAACTCTGCTGCACGTCGCTGAGCGCTGCATCCTGGCAGCTTGTCTGTTCACACGCCATGTGCACACACCCGGGCACCTCTCCTTCACAGAGAGCTCTTGGAACGCAGCCCAGCACTGCGACCGCAAGAGCAGCCTTTGCAGGAGGAAAGGTCTCTGCATCTTTCTGAAGAACCCTGGCCCAGATCCTTCGCTGGTGAAAATGACCCCAAGGGCTGCAGCCCTTTTCTCTGATGCCATGGCTCTTGGCTGCTCGCAATCTGGGCAGCGTTCAGCCTGCAGACCTAGAGATGAAAGGTTTCCTAGGACAGCCTCAAGTCAAGTGCCCCAGGTCTAGGCCAGCCTGGCAGATCTCATTTACACTTATTGCCTCTATTATGGTAGCACCTGGAGGCCCAACTGAGACCGGCGCCCTGTTCTGCCAGGGGCTGCACAGACAAACAGTACCAGCGAGAGCAGGACCCCACCTGGCCGGTGCCACCCAGACACACAGACACACAGAGATCAGGACACCGGCGTGCCAGCGCTGCACAGACAAACAGTAACAGAGCTCGGGACCATCACGGGTCTACTCACCGCTAGGGTGCCTGGGGAGTCTCACCTTCCAGCCCAGCACCTCCTTGCGCTGCTCATCCATGCGCCCTGCCGTGTCTCTGAAACTCCGAGTGCTCTGTCTTCGTGGCTTGTCCCTCTGGCCAGGTCATTAAAATCCTCCCCTTCCAGGGTAGGAAAGTCCCAGCAGACAATTGTCCGAGGCAGCCTTCTGCTCCATGGCCGAGTCTGCGCCGCTGCCCCAGTGGGTGGGGTGGGAACCCAGGCTCACCCGCTACTGCAGGGTCCAGCCCAGGGGGACCCTCTGTCTAGCAACGATGGGCTGCTTGCTGCCAGCCCCTCTCACTATTTCCCTGGAGCTCTGCCGGCTCACCCCCTCTCTGGGCTTCCCAGCCCAACCTTCCTCCTTCCAGGGAATCACTGCTTCACTCCATAGCCCAAAACACACCCTGCCCCTTCTCCCAGGGAGCGACGGTTGCCAACTTCCTGGCTTTATACCATCCCCACCTGCTCCTTCCCAGCTGGGCTCCATCAACCTTTCCAGCCTTGCTTCTCCCCAGGTGCTGCTTAATTAACCTCATTTAACCGGATTTGCCTTGCCTGGGCTGGACGCTCCCTTGTGCCAAGCACCGCACAGATGCTCAGGGACTGGCACCCCTTTGTGGCAGGCACTGCTTAGACACACAGCAACAGACCCCCCCCACTGTGCCCAGCGCTTGGCAGACACACAGTAACTGAGACGGGAACCCATTGTGCCGAGCAGTGCCCAGACAGTTCTACCCCGGAGCAGCTCACCGTGTAGCCGGCAGCTGATGGAATCTAGTGGCTTGGTCAAAGCAATGGGTGAGGAGTGGTGGGGTGGAAGGACAAGGGAACCATGTGATCGTCTTTTCATAGCCTTTAGGGCCAGAACAGACCCTTGTGAGTTTTGCAGTTTCAGGGTTAATTGCATCTCTGCCCCTTCGTGGCAGCCCCTCAGAGCACACACCTCCGGTTGTCACCTCTCTCTGGGCGGAGAGCCGTCTGCCTCTGCCTCTAGACCAGGGATTTCAGCTGGAAACCGCCCTGCAATGTGCTGTGACTAGCTGCACAGGTCTGAGCACCTGTCGTTTGCGCTGTCTCAGGGACAAGGAGAAGAATGACCAGTCACCTGCCAGATTTCACAGCGCACAGTCCATTTCTGTTAGCACAAAAGCATCACAGAGAGTATATACAGGGGTCCTGGATCCAAACTCCAAGTGTCCCTGCGAGTGAACCCCAAGGGGGTAATGATTAACCAAGGGCGAAACAAGGAGTGATCTTTGCAGGGGCGTCTGGGCTAAAACTCACTGCTATGTAGAGACCAGAATTGAACCCAGGAGTCCTAGCTCCCTGCTCCCCCACTCTAGCTCACTGAACCCTCCACTCCTCTCCCGCATCCAGGAATAAAACCCCAGAGCTAAACAGAGACAAATCCCAGTCAGCAGGGTGAGTACCACTGGCAGAAACGCTCAAGGGAAGCAGTGCATGCTCTGGCTTTTGAGGTCTTCAAGTCAAGATTGCCTCTGTGGATGACAGGCTTTCCGCAGGCACGAGTTACTGGGCTTGGCCCTCTATGGTGAACTTCTGTGGCCTGCCAAGGCCTGGTCAGGGTAGATGATGCTGCTGGTCTCCTCTGGCATTAAACACCGAGCAGGCTGTGAATCCCTGCATCTGGACACACTGCCTGGCAGGTGTTCAAGCTGCGAGGTCATGGCCAGAGCCCTACGCTCTGAGAGCTCCCTTCACCCCTTTACATCTCCCTGACCAACCTCTTCACGCAGAAGGAGGATTTGTCCCCCCAGGTGAAACCAACGTCGGACTGGAAGGGTTTGAGGGTAAACGTTCTTGTGGTGATTAGCCCAGAGTCGCCCACTTCAGGGTCCTTGCACCTACTTCTGAAGAAGCTGGTACCAGCCACTGGGGGAAACCTGGCTGGAGGGGCCTCGGTGCTGATCCCATCAATAGAAATAGAGAAACTGCCTAACTGTTTCTCTGCTCTGTTTAATTTCTTCTTCAGCTCGGAGGTGTCTGTTCTCTCTGCAGCTTCTTATAACCCTGCACCCTCCCTGTGCCCTTCCCTGTGTTCTCTGCCCTTTCCCCCTGGTGTATTGCACTCCCCTGGGTCACTCACAGCTCCGCCAATATTAAATCCTGGACAGTTGCTGTGTTTTTAAACACATCATGATGCCCCCCCGCCCTCCATTGGCAAACTCCCATGGGCATTATCAACATTGTCTGGGGCACAGCGAAGGAGATCGCTCATGTATCCCTGAGTGAGGCAAGTCCGAGGGCCTTGCTAGAACGGACTGGTGGTGCAGATTGCACCGGGTGCTAACTAGGAACATTACACTGAAGCTCCTGTCTTTGCTTAATTTAATGCAGCAGTTCTCACAGCAAACTGCTCGCACTGATATTCCAGGCCTGGCCTCCCTCTCTGAGTCCCGCGCTCTGCTAGGAGGTGCTGTATTGCAGAGTGGAAGGGGTTACTCAGTAGGATGTGCTCTCTGCTTGGAGTCAGTGCTGATCCGTGTCCCAGCCAGCTGCGAGGGGAGCACAGTGTTGCTGGGAACATGGTGGGGGGCTCAGTAGACGGCCTTGTTCTCTCTGAGTTCTTGCTGATCCCATGTCCCAGCATGAAAGCAGGGAATGGTCGTGGGCTCTCAGCAGGGGATGAGCTCTCCTGAAAGTCAGAGCTGAGCCCCAGTTGCGAATGCAGCGCTTGGCTCCTGGCGAACTCACGGCACTTTTTGGTCAAAGCAGATGTTTTAACCTTCAGTTCCTGGCTAAATCCTAACTCAGGCTATGTCTTCACTGAGGGTGGCAAATTCGCCGACTTATCTGGATCGACTGAGTGATCAGTGAAGACCCGCTCAGTCAATCCAGAAATCGACATATTAAGAACACCTTCTCAAGTGGCGTAGCACTGTGTTGACGGGAACGCAGTTCCCGTCGGTGCTGTGCAGTGAAGACGGCGCGCAGAACAGGAGCACAGAAGTCAACGGGAGTTACGCAAGTTTTTTGCATAGCTTGAGTAACTCCGGCCGACAGCCACCAAATCTCTGAGGTAAGTGAAGACAAGCCCTTAGTTAATTCCATGCTTGTTATGCAGACAGCTCTAACGTAAGGCAGCTCGTGCCCCAGCTGGCATAACTCACCCAAGCGCCATTGGAGTTAATGCCCCTATGCCTTTTTACGCTGAACAAATTCACTTGGACTGTTGGTTGTAATGAGCAGACTCTAAAGTGCATGTCTATACGTGGGCAAGTCTCCTTTCAAAGGAGGCCTGGGCAGGAAATGGTTTTCCCATCCCATGAAAATTTTTGATATTTAGACATTTTTCTTGTCATCAATCGGGACAAAAAGTCAAAATCTCAAACTTTTGTGTACCAAAAATCTGGAAAAAAAAATTCCATTTGGTTGAATCAAAAATGATAATTTTTAATATAATTTCACAATGTTTTATTTCATTTTTAACCATTTTTTCCCTTTTATAACATTTTTAGTGTATATTTACTAAAATTTCAAAATGAAGTCATTTTGACTCAAAAAACCAAAACTTTCTGGTTTGACAGTCTTAAAACAGGAGGCTTTCACCACCTAGAAAATGTTCTAACCACAAAATATTTTGAGCTGTGTTTTCCATTGAACCCAAAACTGTTTTGCAAGCAGCTTTGGTTTTGCTGAATTGGCATTTTTCAACAAAAACAACACAACATTTCAAAAGAAAATTCCCATCCAGAGCTGCTATTTCAAAGGTCCTTCTTCCTGGCAGCTGGCTGCAGTGAGGACAGCAAGGGGAGAAGTCAGGCGACTCTGAAGGATAAAATTTCCACTTGAGTGCGTGCATGTCTCTGGTTCCTCTATGACCCCCCCCCATCTCTCCTCATGCCTGTGAGGTAGGAAGGGTTATCAGCCCCATTTCACAGACTGAGGACTAGACATATTAAGTCTAATACTCCCAAAACTGTCCAAAAGACCTGGGCTGCTGTGGTGGAGGCCACCCACCTCCTGAATGCTTTCTAGCGGCTGGGTACAGTCCCCAGCTAAAATCTCTCAAACGCATCATTAAGGATCTACAACCTATCCTAGCAGATGATCCTCACTCGCTCAAGCCATGGGAGGCAGACCTATCCTTGCTTACAGACAGCCCCCCAACCTGAAAGAAATACTCACCAGCAACCGTACACCACACAACAAGAACACTAACCCAGGAAACTATCCCTGCAACAAACCCCGTTGCCAGCTCTGCCCGCACATCGACTCTAGTGACACCATGACAGGTCCTAACCACATCAGCCACACCATCAGGAGCTCATTCACCTGCACATCTACTAATGTAATATATGCCGTCATGTGCCAGCAATGCCCCTCTGTCATGTACATTGGCCAAACCGGACTGTCACTACGCAAAAAAATAAATGGACACAAATCAGACTAGAAAATGGTAACATCCATAAACCAGTAGGAGAGAACTTCAGTCTCCCAGGACACTCTGTAGCTGACTTGAAAGTTGCCATACTTCTACAAAAAAACTTCAAAAACAGACTTCAGTGAGAAACTGCAGAGCTGGAACTCATCTGCAAACTTGACACAGTCAAACTGGGTCTGAATAGAGACTTGGAATGGTTATCTCAGTACAAGAAGTAATTGTCACTGTTCACACATTCTCACCTCCAAATCAATGGTTGTGACTAGGCCTCAACTACTCTAACTGATTGGACTTTGCTAACACCTACTCTCCCCATTGTTGTTCCTTACCCTCGGATGTATATATATATATACACCCCCTATCTGATTTCTATTTCTTGCATCTGACAAAGTGGGTTGCAGCCCACGAAAGCTTATGCCTGCAGAAATTAAATGTGTTAGTCTTTAAAGTGCTACAGGACTCTCATTGTTTTTGCTGTATACAGACTAACACGGCTACCCCTCTGGAACTGAAAATTTAAGTACACTATATCCAGTGAACCGTTCTTGTCCACATGTTTGTTGACCCCCCTCAAAGAATCTCAGATTGGTGAGGCGTGATTTCCCTTTACAAAAACCATGTTGACTCTTCCCATACAAATCGTGTTAGTTTCAGAGTCGGATCATTCTGTTCCTTACTATAGTTTCAAACAATTTGCATCTTACTGAAGTTAGGTTTACCGGCCTGTAATTGCCGGGATCACCTCTGAAGCCTTTTTAAAAAATTGGTGTAACATTAGTTATCTCCCAGTAATCTGGCACAGCAGCTGATTTAAATGATAGATTACATCCGACAGTTAGTAGTTCTGAAATTTCACATTTGAGTTCCTTCTGAACTTTTAGAAGGAGGCCGTCTGGTCCTGGGGACTTATTACAGTTCAGTTTATCAATATGTTCCTAAACTTCAGGCCAGTTGCACAGATTTCTCACCTAAAAGGAATGGCTCAGATTTGGGCACCTCCTTCACATCCTCAGCTGTGTCGCTGTGAAGGCTGATGCAAAAAATTCATTTAGTTTCTCCACAATAGCCTTATCTTTCTTGTGCTCTTTTAACATCTCATTTTTCCACTGGCCTCACTGGTTGTTTAGCAGCTTCCTGCTTTTAAGGTACTTAAAAACATTGTTGCTGTTGCTTTTTGAGTCTTTGTCTGGCTGTTCTTCAGATTCTTTTTTGGCCTTCCTCAGTGTATTTAGGGGCCCCTGTTACAATGAGTGTCCCCAAAACTGACTGCACCCAGGGCACATCCAGTGAAGGCTAATTGTCAGGGCACAGTGTCTAGCCAGCCCCAGCTACCTAGCCAGACTGCAGGCAGGGCCCTCTCCTCAGGGCATGAGGCAACCTATGGCAAGAAGAAGCAGCTATCGGCAGGCAAAACTCCCGCGATATCTCCTATGGCTGTGCTGGTTTCATCTCTGGGAGCACGTCAGGACATGGTCAGAGGCAGGGACACTGTGCACCCGTGAGAAGTGTAAGGCTCCAACAGTTTTGAAATGATTTCTCAAGAGCCCCCATGGAGTTAAGCGTCCTTTTCTCATTTCAAAGAGATTTTGGTGCCTAACTCCCTTAGACGACTCTGAGAATCTCAGCCTGAAGAGCCACTGGGCTTCTCTCACCATAGGCTCTTTTGGAGGCCTGCCTTGGCCTGTTGTATGCACTAATGTCAATCAATCAATCAATCAATCAATCAATCAATCTCTTGTACCATTTGGTTTCCAGTGGCTGTAATCTGGAACAGCGCACACCAGCAGTAGGCAGGAAGAGAGGAAAGATATGATTATCCTGTCTAAGGCCACTACCGGGCCAAGGAACGGGACAGGCCCAGTGGTGCTGCCCAGGGGACAGCCGCCAAATTGGAAGGGCTAGAAAGGAGACGTTATGTTGCCAAATGACCAAACGAGGGAATTGAAAAGGTGGGTGAAGCTGTCTAATGGTGTGTAACTTTTGAGCCCAGAGCACTGGAGAGCAGAGGACAAATATACCATGGAATGAATTCTGTGCACAGTAGCAGACCTTACGGAGGGAGAAATGGGCTGTTCTACGTGTGTCACCGGAGCTTAGAGTGGGAAAAAGGCGGCGATAGCCAAAAAAATCCATTAGAGGAGAGCAGAGCAACAGGCTCTCGGGCTGGGAAATTGATACTAGATGGCAGCAAGATGAAGGAAATGGGGGGAAAGGGGCAGAAATACTGAGCATTGACAGACAGGTTTCAGTAGCCAGTACAGTCATGGGAAATCTAGACAGTAAAACGGCCATGGGTGGAAGCATATTGAAAGGATGAGCTATGGGCAGCTATTTATTAGAAATGCCCATTAGGTGGCAGCCTCTGTTGAATATTAATCGAGGGACAATGCAATTGTATTATAACAGGCCATCAGCTTGGACAGGCATCGCTCAAAAATTTGAGCTGGTGTTTCATCATGATCCCAAATACTTCTCACATCAGATCATTAGACTTAAAAAAAGACATAATTACGCAAGTCCCATGGCACACATCCCACTGGGCATTGTTAGCCACAGAGCTTGGGAGACACGAAATTAACCAAGTGGGAGAAAGTTTGAAGTGGAACCATATTAAGAAGCGTGAGGACCGAACACTGATACATAGGCAGCATTTAAACTAATCCAAAGGCAGCCCCTTTTCCAAAGGTAGATCAATGCACCTGCTCATCACTTCAGGTAACTGCAGGTCTCTGCATTGAGAAAACCCAGTTTCTGCTGGAAGAGGAAACACAAGAAGCTCAGCTGTGGATCCTGGCTCCTGGCATCTTACCTGGAGAAGTAGGAGCTCATCGCTTCAGGCTGGGGCTGCCCTGGGGTGACAGGTGAGCACCGACTCCCCGACAGCGTTTCTCTCCCACCTGCCCTCCCACAGACAGGGGCGTGAATGTGCTTTGGGAGGAGCAGAAGGACGAGGCAGGTGAGGTAATATCTTTTATTGGAACAACTTCTGTGGGTCTCCAAGAGAAGCTTTTGAGCTACTCTGAGATCTTCTTCGGGTGAATGTTAATGGTTTTAACCACACCTTTCCCCATCAGCGCCAGTCGGCGTCCATAGCACTGTTTAACAGAGATGTAGATTGACACACAGCTCTTGTGGCAGGTTCTCAGTTGGGGATCTGCCCCCCGACACAAAAAATTGGTTACCTTGATTTATACCAGCTGACGGTCTGTCTCAGGGTGTCCCATTTGGGTGGCGAGTGGAGATGGAGTCTTACTAGCCCAGATCACACATGCCACATTCGTTCTAGACTCTGAGTTCAGGGACAGCATCTTTTACCACCCAGTGTCTTCTTCCTATATTATCATCCCACATTCGTTATGGCGAAGAGGAGTCCACCCTGATAACTTTGGAGTCAGCCCACTTCAAAGAACAAAATCTGATCTGGCTTGCAACAATGTGGGTGATTAAGGATCACACCAAATGCAGATGCAGCATGACAGAGCAAAAACCCATAGACGTACATGAGGTCTTTTCCCTATAAAATGGGACAGAAAGATGAAGGCTGGAGGTTTGGGTCTACATCACCATACCAGCCAGGACTACCAATGTGCATCAGCAGAACCTTGCTCCTCACCCTCATGCTACAGTCACCTGGCTGGTGACTACCATGAGCACCAAGAGGCTGGTAACTATAACATCTCTGAGACCCCTATGTATGTTTGTCATTCTCCCTGTCTGTGTGTGCCTGTCAGTGTGTGTGAGTGTAAATGAAAGCATCAATTGAAATATGTGTCAATGCAGTATATTTTCTGTGTTATTATTTACCAAATTTCTGTATTCACAATAAACGCGACTCGTTGCCTTATCCCCTGAAAAAGATCCCGTGATATTTGTTATTTGAACAGCAATAGAATACAACAGCAGATAAAGAAATGCTCTGATCTGCCTTTTTAGTACTCTGCTACCAGAGCAATGGACTGTTCTTTCTGTAGTTATTGATCTGATGTGGCAGACGATGGTCTGCATGGCTACAAATAATCTGTTCTTGAGTTGAACCTCCTGGCAATTTGCTCTTAAGTCGACACTCAGTCTGTGGTCAGGAGAGGAAGGGGAGATTATCAATATCTTTTGAAAGAATTCACAAGACTTGATTAACTTTTAACTCTTTGTTCTTCTGATTCAATCGCAGAGTTCCTTTTCCTGTTCCTAGACTCAGCTCATGGCAGACACAGACTGGAGAAACCAAATGACCATCACTGAATTCATCCTCCAGGGATTTGGGAAACTCCCTGACCTGCAAATTCTTCTCTTCGTGCTGTTCCTAGTGATCTACATCACAACCATGGCCACAAACACCCTCATCATGGTGCTTGTTGTGACTGATCGGCACCTTCACACCCCCATGTACTTCCTCCTGGGGAACCTGTCTAGCTTGGAGATCTGCTACACCTCCACCATCCTGCCCAGGATGTTGGCCAATCTCCTGGCTGGGGACAGAACCATCTCACTCAGTGGGTGCTTCACACAATACTTTTTCTTTGGCTTTCTGGGAGCTACCATATGCTATCTCCTAGCAGCAATGTCTTATGACCGGAATTTAGCGATATGTAAACCCCTGCACTATTCCACTCTTAAGAACACCAGGTTTTGTCTCCGATGGGCTGCTGGGTCCTGGGTAAATGGTTGTCTGGCTACTACCATCTTAGTCCTATTCCTATCACAGTTAATATTCTGTGGGCCAAATAAAATCGACCATTTCTATTGTGATATCATCCCAGTGCTGGAACTCTCCTGCAGTGACACACACCTGGTCATACTGATGGATTTCATCCTAGCCTGTGTAGTCGCCCTGCTTCCATTCCTGATAACCCTGACATCTTAAGCGTCTATCATCACCACTATCCTGAGAATCCCTTCCACCACCTGGAAACAAAAGGCCTTTTCCACCTGCTCCTCTCACCTCATCGTGGTGACAGTTTTCTATGGAACCATAATGATCGTTTACCTGCTATCGAAACATGTCATTGCAAGAGCTAAACAAAGTGTTCTGTCTTTGCTATACGGTCCTGACTTCCCTGGTAAACTCCCTGAGAAACAGCCTGAGAAACAGGGAGGTCAAAGAAGCCTTGAGCAAAGCCATCGGTAAATGTGGATTTCACAAAACCATGCAGAGACTGCGAGATGATAACTTAAACTGAGTTTTTCAAAGCTGCCTGGTAATTTAACCAATCAGTCCCCATTAAAATGAAGTTGAAAACTCTCATTGAAAAATCTCAGCTCCAGTGTGAAAAATACATAGATAATCTGCAGAGAGCTACTGAGGGTGTTTATGGTCCCATGCTGTGTCCATGTAACAACACACAGGAAAGTGATGCTGAGGACAGCTCTGGCACTCTCTCATTAATAGCTCTGGTACTGTGTGTATCATAGTATTTTTCTCCTTGGTGTTGGCTAAACATTTACCCTATTGGGTGTGGGTGCACAGCATCGGAACATGCACAGTGCTGTTCCATTGTACGGCATAAAATTGACTAACAATCCACATAAATCCCTGTGTACATCCCCTGTTCATTGTTTCTCTCTGTTAGATAATAAAGTCTTGTAATCAGGCAGTCGAATTCAAATAAAACACAAGAGGTGACATCATGTTTGTTGCTACAGTTTTTTATGTCCCTGAGAACTCAGCAGAAAATCCAGGAGGAACTCAGGTCAGCGTCGGGAGAGAAGTGGCCATAACAATATTCCCATCAGGGCGTGTTCAGCTGGGCACCCACCAGGGGATACACAATTGTAACCAGATTTTTATGTCCACTGAAAAGCCATTTTTGATCAAAATAAATGTTTTCGCAATAAAACTACTAACTCCTGGGGCAGGATATGTGGGGAGGTAAGCCTGGAAAATCTGCCACCCCTGAAAATGTGCTTATTGCCATTAAAGGCATGTACAAGGTCATCGAGATGATCTGTAACTGCTAGCGGCAAATATCTCCAAAGGCCGGTGATAGGGAACTAGATGGGGAGGTTCTCTGAGTTACTACAGAGAATTCTTTGCCAGATGTCTGCCTGGTGAATCTGCCCACTGTGAGGTTCCCCTCTGCAATCTGGACTGCTGTACAGCTGTGTCACCCCAATCCCTCACTTCTAGACCCCAACTAGCACTTCCTTCACCATGTGAACACCCCACTTCTGGGTCAGCCCATGCATAGACTCCTGCAAGCCAGTGTCTCTTACCTTAGCCAGTGAGTGCTTCTGGCCAGCCACTCACAGGATTATGCAATACCGTGACCCCCGGCCAATATGTCTGGTCCCAGATGCAACCCTAGGAACTGCCATCTTACAGAGTTCACTAGACTCTGCAAGCTCATTGGTTAGTCAATTTATTAAAGAAATTGATATGCACCAGCTCTGTCACTCCAAACGAAGTCTCCACACACACATTCAACACACGTGCACTGCTTCAGATAAAACAAACAAATACATGTATTAAGTACAGAAAGATTTTAAAGTATAAGCCAGAGCAATATAAATCAGATTAGATCAGGATAAAATAAAAGTGAATCACGGCTCATTCACCTGCATATCCACTAATGTTATATATGCCATCCTGTGCCAGCAATGCCCCTCTGCCATGTACATTGGCCAAACTGGACTATCACTACGCACAAGGATAAATGGACACAAATCAGACATAAGAAATAATAATATCCATAAACCAGTGGGAGAGCACTTTAATTCCCCAGGACATTCTGTCTCTGACCTGAAAGTTGCTGTACTTCTCCAAAAAACCTCCAAAAACAGACTTCAAAGAGAAACTGCTGAATTAGAAATGATCTGCAAATTTGACACATTCAAACTGGGTTTAAACAAAGACTTGGAATGGCTGTCTCACTACCAAAGGTAAATTACTTTGCTCGCCCATTCTCACCTCCTACTCCATGGTCGTCATTAGGTCTTAAGTATCGGACTCCACCTCCTCCATTTTTCTCAATGCACCTGGATATCTATAAGATTCCTCTATGTTACCTATTTTCTGTATTACTGCATCTGAAGAAGAGAGCTGAAGTCTCTCGAAAGCTTATGCCTGCAAATATTAAATTTGTTAGTCTTTAAAGTGCCACAGAACTCTCGTTGTTTTTGCTGCATACAGACTAACACGGATACCACTCTGGAACTATTCTAAACTAAGCTTAACACTTTCAGGAGCCTTCCAGTCTGAGATGGGTCTCACCACAGGTTAGCTGGTCGGCTCACAACCAAGTTCCCCCACCCAGCTCCCTGTGGCCAGTCTTGATGTTGCCTTGTAAATGGATTGTAAGAGAGAGGTCACAAGACCAAAACGTCTCTGCCTTTAACCTGATGCCCCTCGCCACCCTCTGGGGTCAGGTGATCGGCTATGTCCGGCATGGTTTCCTCCCCTTGAGTCAAAGAGCATCACCTTATCAGATGCTCAGGTCAGTACGTTTCTCCTGGAAGAGCTGCCTTAGTGAGGTGTGAATCACCTCTCTGCTTTTAGTGGTTGCCTGGACCTACATATCCTAACAATATGAGATACGCATCTGGGAATATTACATAGCAGAGCCTCAGCCAACACACGACATTGCTGGAAATATGCTGTCGTGACAATAACATTCAGTGTGTCACGTGCATTTCAAAAACACCGCACATGACATACTTTGCATTAAACAATACAGTTACACTGGAAGAGTAAACAGGAAGGATACACAATCACACCATAAAGGTGTACATGGGGTACAATGTCTCACACCCACATGCTCAGCTTCTAACTGGTTGTCAGATTCGGGGTCGAGAAGGAATTTCCCCTGATCAGATTGGCAGAGACTCCAGAGCTTTTTGCCCTGCAGTACAGCACGGGTCACTTGCAGGTTTAAAGTCGTGGCAAGGGTGGATTCTCTGTATCCTGACATCGTTAAACCATAATTTAAGGACATCTGTCACTAGGCCAGAGGTGAGGGGTCTGCAACGGGAGTGGATGGGGGAGGTTCTGTGGCCTGCAGCGTGCAGGAGGTCAGTTTAGATGACCATGACGGTCGGTCCTGACCAAGTCTATGAGTTTATAACCATCTGCAAACCAGCCATCTCACTGGTGCACACACAGACCAGATGCAAAGAGCCAGGCCCCAGCAGTGACCTCCGGATCCTTCCCCAGGAAAGGCTTTATGGCTCTTACATGGCCTAAGCCAAGCTGGGACCAGCATCAGCAAAACAACTGCAGCAGGCTCACTAGGCCCCTGGAGGCAGGGCGGTTGGGCAAACAAAAAGAGTCGACTCACAAGCCAGGGGCACTGGACTGGGCAGAGCCAGCTGGGGGTTTGCCATGGCACACAGAGAACTGAGGCCGGGCCTGGGGCTGGGCCTGTCAAACGGTCCCCGAGGAGGGACCCTGCACATGGTCTTGCAGGGCAGAAACCGCTCTGCTGCCGCCAGCTGCACCCAGCAGTAGAAAGGGAGGGGACCTGTTACAAAGAGGGTCCCCAAAACTGACTGTAACAAGGGCAGGCCTCAAGAGGACTAATTCTCAGGGCACAGCTGCCCAGCCAGCCCCAGCTACCTTAGACAGCTCTGCTACACCCAGACCCTCTCCTCAGGGAGTCAGGTAACCTACAGCAAAAGGAAGCCGCTACCGCCTACCAACGGGCAGGACTTCTGTGGTGCCAACCATGGCCATGCTGGCCCCATAATGGGAACACATCAGGGCCCGGACATGGCCAGAGGAGCTCGGCACTGGTAAGAACTGTAGGGCTCCAACTCTGCATTAGCAGGAGCACTGCCAGCAGATGGAGGGAAGTGATTATTCCCCACTATTCGGCTTTGGAGAGGCCACATTTTTAGTAATGTGTCCAGTTTTGGGCCCCCCAGTATGGATAAGATGTGGACACATTGGAGAGTCCAGCTCAGGACAAAGAAAATCATTACTGGCCACGAGCATCAGATTTATAAGGAGAAATTGAGAGAACTAGGCTTATTTAGTCTGCAGAAGAGAAGAATGAGGGGGGATTTGTTAGCATTCTTTAACTACCATAAGGGAAATTCCAGAGAGAATGGAGCTAGGCTGTTCTCAGTGGTGGCAGATGACAGAACAAGGAGCAATGGTCTCAAGTTGCAGTGGGGGAGGTCTAGGTTGGATATTCAGAGAAGCTTTTTCCATAGGAGGGTGGTGAAGTACTGGAATGGGTTACCTAGGGAGGTGGTGGAATCTCCATCCTTAGAAGTTTTTAAGGCCTAGCCTGATAAAGCCCTGGCTGGGATAATATAGCTGAGGTTAGTCCTGCTTTGAGCAGGGGGTTGGACTAGATACCTCCTGAGGTCCCTTCCAACCTAATATTCTATGATTCTATGACAGAGTTCTGGCAAATCAGTCTATTTGTTAAGCACCCAATTAAAAAAAACCAGCACACTCTATGCTTCCCTGGACTTGAGCCGGACTCCCCGGCTTCCCCCTTCAGGGCTGGCGAGGGAGAAAGAGAGGGGAGATGTGTCAGTACGGGGCTAAAGTTGCAGCCACCCGTCCCTTGTTAGACTTATTGCGTTGGCTCGTCATCTTCCTCTCCCTCCACCTCCACCTCCTCTCCGGAGCCCACACACAGAGGGGAGTGGGAGGAGGGGAAAGTGCCCCCCACCTCCAACTTGGCTGCACAGAATCGCTCGTGCCCTTGGAAGGTGGGGGGGATACTTGACCCAGGAGTATGGAAAGAAATCCCGCTGGCCACCAAGCTCCCCATTCCCGCAGCCAGGGAGGCGATGGGATACGAGCCGCCCACTGGACCCAGAGTTACACGGTCCTGCCTTAAACCCTAGTCCCGGCCCAGCTGCTGCCCAAAGGCGGGATCCCCACGTATTACAGCAGGAGAAGCTTTCCTGTATTACATTCTCCAGCTCTCTCTTTTTGCCCTTTTTCTAGCCCTTTATGAAACTACCTGATTTTATATTTCATTCAGTTCACTATCTAAGGCATGTCAGACAAAAATCTCCTTATTCCTTTCCCTGGCTACCATTTCACGTTCTTTATTCCACCGTGGTATGCTTTTCCTGTCTTTCAGCAGCATTGGTATCCTAGAATAGCTGGGCTGGCTGTCTTTAGGATTCCCTTATTAATATAACTGTACAAGTCCTCAATATTTGCACTGAGACATTGCTCATTCACTTATTCCACACTTCTGGTTCCAAAGATTTCTACTGTTGGCTTTTATTTATTTATTTTAAGAGTCCAACTGGAGCTATTATCCTCATCTTCAGTATTTCCTTCCCCTCAATCTGTAGCTAATCACAGGAAGTGGTCACTACCCATTCCCTCCCCTGGTCAATTTCCCAGCTGCATTTGCTCCCTATGATGCAAGAAGCTAGACCCAGATCCAGACATGAGTCACTTCCATCAGCCGTATTGAAGCCAGTAGTTGCACCATCATTTCATATTACTAAATTATTCTCTTTAAAGATTTGATATTGACAGTTTCCTTTTTTTTTCCTTACTTCCCCACAATCTGTTGAGACTTCTCAGATCAGCAATCTGTTCAGTGGAAATGGAGCAGAAATAAGAGTGAGGAAATGAGGCAGTGAAGAAGATGAAGACAGACACTCAGGCGGGGCCTGTCTAACAACGACCAATAAGAGCCCTGCCCTGCCTGGCCTGGGCTCACTCAGCAGTGATGGTGGAGTTGGGGGAAGTGATCTGGTTTGGGTCATCCTGATCTAAACACAGCCCTTTTCCTAGTCAAGGGCTTGTCTACACAGGGAATGTTACCAGCATCCTGACACCGCAGCGGTTACACCAGTGTAATGCCCCATCTGGACCCTCGCATGCTGGATGAAGCCGGCTTTTTCTCAGTGTAGCCGGCATGACTTTCAAAGCAATATAAGCTGAAGCAGAAAATGACACTCTTGGTCCAGAATAAGTGTTTCCACATGGGGAGTTTTCCCAGTCTAGCTATAGCGGTGCATTTATACTGGCTGTATTCCCTGTGTAGACAAGCCGGGCAGTGTCCCCAGCTGAAGCAAGCTTATGGTGGAAGATCCTTGCTCTCTGCACCTTGTCTTGTCCCAGTAATTGGCTGGTGGGGCCCCAATAACTGGTCTGGGTGACTGGACTGCACGGGGGGTGAATGCACTGGGAGGCGGGACTCTCGCCCCACCCAGTTGTAGTTACTGTTTGGACTGGAAGACTCGTCCCAAGAGGAGAGAACTTACAGCCAAGCAGGCAGATTTCATCAGGACGACTGTTCTTGCCATATGTGTGGCACAGCTCCCCAGACTCAGCCTCTCAGAAGTAGCATCAGCTATGAGGAGGCGAGTGCCATCTGTCAATAGAAGAGAACAGGCTCCTGGAGAGAGCTTGGCACCTGCTTCTCTCTTCAGGGGGACGTGGGAAGTTTAGATTGGGGTGGAAAAGAACAAAGAATTGTGAACATATATGATCAAATGGTGAGCAAACCTTAGACATGATAGTTGGTGCGTTTTGTCAGTCATGGGAGTTTATATTCCTTGTAAGTGTTTTTAACTTTGCTAGTGGAGATTTTAATGGGGATTTTCATCATTCAGTTTCAGAATCTCACTAAGCCGTTTGAATCAATAATAGCCATTGGCAGAGAAATCCAAAAGCTAACACAGGCTTGTGTGACAATGAGGGGCCAGACACCTCAAGGGCAAAATAGCTGTTAACCCAACTGATTCTTTTGGTGTGTATATAAAAATTTGTTGAGTAAATTCTCCTCTGAAATCTTGTAACGCTCTATAGTTAATTGAGCTGTGCCAGACAGACTGTCCTTGTGGCTGTAGATATAGATCTAGGTTATGAACACGGTTTATTACAATTTCTGCTCCACCTCGCAGTGGCCAGCCTAGTAGGGCAGTGCTGCACCACCAGCAGAGGAGACTAGCTCCAAGCCCCTGGTGCTGTATAGCCCAAGGAATGCTGGGCTGTTACAGTTAAAGGGAAGACACTTTGACACATCCTGGTGATCAAGTAGAGATGGAATTTCCCCTACTCTAAAATAACCACGAATCACAGTAGCCTGAGATAAAGGGATGGGGAACCAACCTGCAAATCCTGTTTAAACGGGAAGGGGTTTGAAGTGAAATCTGTCCAGTAACTGAGGGACAGTTGATGAGTGGGTGCTGTCTGGGAAATGCTGCATCACCCTACGTTTAGGTAATATGCTGGGAAACTGTCATTAGAAAAGGGAGTTTGATCCAATTTGTGAGTATAAAGCTTGATGTTTTCTGTTTTCCGTGGCTTGTATGTGTTTTTTTCCCTTGCTATTTCCTTTTGAATCCACAGTCTCTCTGCTAAATAAACATCATGTTGGCTTTTACCCCAGCAGGTTGCTGTTGTGCAAAGGAAGGGAAGTGTAGCTGTCAAGAAGGGGGAAAGGTGCCTCTTAATCACTGGGTTTGGGGTGGTCACCTGCCTGGTGAACCCTGCAAGGAGTAACTAGGCGGCTGGAAACCAGGGCAAGATCCTTATTCTCGCAGGCGCGTTACTTGGGTTAGAGCTCCGTGCCATCACTGCGAAGCATTAAGGCATCCAAAGTTACAGGGAGGTCGGGATGGAGGGACTCCTTCCTTGTCTGTGTGATCCCCACAGAATCACAATGATAGTCCCACAGCAGCATAACAACTGATCTGCCTTGTACAGCACAAATGAAATCAGACACATGCCTACCTAAAAAAGGTTTGAGTTCTGGTTTTGGACTGGAAAAACCCCCTTCCAGGGGTGTTTGGTTCTGCTGGAGACCAGGGAGGCTTTTCAAGTCCAAAACAAACTAATATTCAGCTGTTGGGCCCCTTTCGGCTCTGGAGTCTGACTTCAGCATGGACCTCCCACATCCTAGGGAGGTTATAGACTCACTTTCCCACTCCCTCCCCATCCCAATGACTACCCGCTGTAATTAATAATGGCAATTCATAGTCAGACATGATGAGCATGGATACTCCATCGGGCTAGGGAAGCAGAGTGAGAATAACCCTACAGCCTGGTCCTTTTCATCAGCCTCCCCTGTGCGGATCCCACCACCCCCGCCTGTCTTCTCAACCCACCATTTGGGCTGGGACCTCCAGGAGAGGGCGCATTTGAATATTAAACTTTAATCAAGTGATTGACATTGGTAGAATTTGATTCTCATTGTAGCGTACAGTTCATGTCGTTCCCCCAGATACATCTCATAGCAGACAGAGAAGAACAATGAAACGTCCACCACAGAATTCATCCTCCTGGGATTTGGGGAGCTCCCTGATCTGCAGTACTTTCTTTTCCTGCTGTTTCTAGTGGTCTACATTTTGACTGACTGAGAATATTCTCTTCCTTGTTGTGGCTAATCGGCACCTTCACACCCCCATGTACTTCTTCCTGGGGAACTTGTCCTGCTTGGAGACCTGCTACACGTCCACCACCTGCCCAAAGTGCTAGCCAGTCTCCTGACTGGGGACAGAACCATTTCTGTCCGGGGCTGCCTCACACAATGTTTGTTTGGTTTCTTGGGAGTCACAGAGTGATGTCTCCTAGCAGCAATGTCTGATAATTGGTATGTAGCAATATGCAAACCAATGCGCTATGCAGCCCTTACGAAGGGCAGCTCATGTCTCCGGCTAGCAAGTGGTTCTTGGGTATGTGGGTTTTTGACTCTTCCCATAATAGTATTTCTTATGATACAATTCACTGTCTGTGGTCCCAATGAAATTGACAACTTGTTCTGTGCAGCGATGCAAATAATAAATCTCTACTGAAGTGACACGTAACAGATGCAGCTTGCCGTTACCCTCCTGGTAGCTTTATTCACACTGTCCCCCTTTGCACTGATGCTGGCATCCAATGTTTGTATCATCACCACCGTCCTGCCGATCCCTTCCACCATCCGGAGGCAAAAGGCCTTTTCCGTCTGCTCCTCCCACCTCAGTGTGGTGACCATTTTCTGTGGAACCCTGATCGTTGTGTATCTGCTACCAAAACCCCACGTGGTTAGAGACCTAAAAGAAGTGTGCTCTTCCTGCTACACCGTTCTGACTCCTCTGGCCAATCCCTTCATCTACAGCCTGAGAAACAAAGAGGTCAAGAAGGTCCTGAGAAATTCTCAGTAAATGTCTAGATGTTACGATGATTCAGAAACCTCAATCTGTTCTGAAGGCAAAATGGTAATGAGCAGAGCTGATTTACTGTTCAATGCTCAGCTGCTGTGTAGCCCTTATTTCTCACTCCATTTTTGGTTATCTGCATTTATAACCCTTGAATGCGCAAAGCTTTGGAAGATCTGGTCATCGTTATCACTGTGAAATGTGTGGCTGGATAACATTTAAGGGGTTGAGTATCTATACTGAAAATGTGGTTGGGGAGTTAAGCCAGGTCGCCAGGAGGTTCCATACCTCAGGAAAAACTTCCTGAAGTAAGAACAGTGGAGCAGACTGCCCTTGGGAGGCGGTGGAGACTCCTTCCCTGGAGGCTTTCATAAAAGAGGCTGGAAACCACCTGACTTGGTTGGGTCTAAACCATCCAATCCTGCCTCTTGTCAAGGGTTAGACTAGGTGACCCTGGCATCCTTTCGAACCGTATGGTTCTATACCTCTGATATTCTTTTCAGGCAGCAGAGAACCGGATCTTACCTCTCTGCCTGGCCATTTGTGTATTGTAGGTCTCTGCTGTGAGTTCTACATCTATAGAATGTGCCAGGTGCAAGTTAAGAGACTGCACCATTTGAGAGAGAAACAGAAATGAGGGTTTATAATGAAGATTATTTATTCATTATTTAATGACAGATGTTGAGCTTCAAAACTTCAGAGCTGAGTAACTTAAAACACAAATTGTCAACATCACGTGTCACACTATACCCAGTAAATATCCTTACATCCAAGGAAGTTCTCAAGCAGCATTTTTCTTTCTTTGCCTACCTTTAAATTTCAATGATCGCCACTGGAAATATTTTTGTCATCTGTGTGTGTGTGTGTGTGTGTGTGTGTGTGTGTGTGTGTGTGTGTGTGTGTGTGTGTGTGTGTGTGTGTGTGTGTGTGTGTGAAATCAATGCATTCTGATAAAAATCTAATTATTCCAAGCCTAAATGCAGGTGATCCTTTTCTCTTTTTAATACCCTCTGCAGAATCCTCCCAGCTCTGCCTGCTGGCTTCTGGCACCTTGCTCAGTATCTATTTTCCCCAAGGCTCCCCAGATGTCTCCCTTACACTGTGCTGCTATCTAGTATCACGAGATATCTAGTAACCACAGCCCCACTGCTGTTTCCTTCCCTTGTTCCTATCCAGGGGACACGGTTCTATAGGTGCCCTTTTCTTTTGTGTTGCTCTCAGCTTGTGCCAATAACACAGCAGAGACGCCCTTATTCACACAATGGCAGCAAATGTAGAATACAGCTACCCTTTTCATAGTTCGTATCTTCCACTCTCATCTAGCAGTCATTACACAGTATAACAGACTTTTCCTTTTCCCCTCTCAGCTAGGGAGGGTCCTAAAGTGAAATGGCCCTTTCTCCTTTCATTACCATCTGCTCGTACAGCTGTATTATACCAGGGCTACTGGGTATCTTTGGTCAGGTGGAGACAGAAATTTTTACCAGTCTAGTAAGATTGGATAGGCTTTTTTTATGACTCTTCTACTCTAGCAAAATCCCCAGTATAGATATAGGTATACTAACCGAAAAAGTGCTCTTTCTAATGTTGCTTACTTCATTCTGGGAACCCACCCAGATAAGCTATACAAGCAGAAGCACTTTTTTTCCTGGTAAAAGCCATGCCTACAATAGGAAGATGGCTGGTATAGCTCCACCAATGTCAGTGGTGCAGCTAGCAGGGTTTAATCAGGGTACAATCTGGACTGATGGACAGCTGTGTTCCCTCAATTCACCAACCTGGGGTGCCTCTTTACACAGCTTTGCTGTGAGGGCCGCTGCTCCTGGTCTGCTAGTACGTCCCAGAGGCTGTGTAAATCACTCTGAGATGTAATGTAGTAGGGCCATAGCCAGCCAGTCATGAATTACATGGCAGGGTAACACCAGCAGCCTCCAGGCCCCAGACTTCCCCCAGAAATGTGTCTTGTGTTGGCCAGAAAGGCTGGTCAGCACAAGATCATATAAGGTCTGTCATTTCATAATAGAAAATCAGTGTAATAGAAAATGAGGGTTG
Source organism: Emydura macquarii macquarii (assembly GCF_026122565.2). NCBI lineage: Eukaryota > Metazoa > Chordata > Testudines > Chelidae > Emydura > Emydura macquarii. Next base: position 91,039 of record NW_027131767.1, read on the forward strand.
GAAGAGACCTCAGGAGGTATCTAGTCCATGCCGCTGCTCACAGCAGGACCAACCCCAACTAAATCATCCCACCCAGGGCTTTGTCAGGCAGCATCTTAAAAACCTAGGGATGAGGTGGAATCTCCACATCCTACGTAACCCATTCCAGTGCTTCACTACCCTCCTAGGGAAATTTTTTCCTAATATCCAATCTAGATCTTCACCGTTGCAACTTGAGACCATTGTTCCAAGTTCTGTCATCTGCCACCACTGAGAACAACCTAGCTCCATCCTCCCTGGAACCCCTCTTCAGGTAGTTAAAGGCTGCTATCAAGTCTCCCCTCACTTGTCTTTTCTGCAGACTAAAAAACCCCAGGTCTCTCAGATTCTCCACATAAGTCGTGCTCCAGCCCCTAATCACTCTGTGCTGGACTCTCTCCAATTTGTCCACTTCCTTTCTGAAGTGGGGGGCCCAAAACTGGACACAATACTCCAAATGAAGCCTCACCAGTGCCGAATAGAGGGGAATAATAACTTTCCTCGATCTGCTGGCAATGCTCCTACTAATGCAGCCCAATATGCTATTAGCCTTCTTGGCAACAAGGGCACCCTGACTCATATGCAGTTTTTTGTCCACTGTAACCCCCAGCTCCTTTCCTGCAGAACTGCTGCCTAGCCAGTCGGTCCCCAGTCTGTAGCTGTGCATGGGATTCTGTCCTAAGTGCAGGACTCTGCACTTGTCCTTGTTGAACTCATCAGCTTTCTTTTGGTCAGATCTTACGCAGAAGATATGATATGCACAGATCTTATCTCAAATGGAGTTCCCCAACCCTTCCATCCAAACACACACTGATTTAGATCAAACAAGCTTATTAACAAAAGAGATTTGAAGTAATGAGGCATAAATGTCAGAATTGGTTAGAGAGCAATAAAAGGTAAAACACAAACTAATACCAGCTTGACAAGCTCAGTGATTTCCAAGCAAAGGTCTCTCTCACCACGTGCGTTAGCAGTCTTATGTGCTGGATGCTTTTCAGCCAGGATCTGTCACCAAGTTCAGTGTTCCTAGCAGGGTGATGTTGATGGTGTTTATAGAGGTGAAGGGCTAGAGATGGGGCCTTCAGTTCCCATTACGTACCCAACTTTTTCTGTGAAAATCCTCCCCAGCTGAGGTTCAGGAGACAGACGGTTTGGAGGGACAGGAACCTCCAGCTGCTTCTTTGCCAAGACGTAAACTTCTTGCTCACACCCTCTAACCCTTGATCCACAAAGTGACGTAAGCAGGGCGATACCCAGCTTCTAGGCACCTTGCCAGGCAGCGGTTCCACCGTTCAGGCTGGTGGCTAGGCTATGTGGGGAGAATTGGGTCTGAGATGCCCTAGGCTCCTAACTCCCATGGATTTCAATGGGAGGTAGGAGCCTGCATCCCTTTCGAGGAGCAGGACCAAAGAAAGGGAGCCCCAGAAGCCAGCTTGCTGAGCAGGGAGCCCACGGGGAACGCTGAGGAGGAGGACATGACCTAAGCCCTGCTCCGATAAGGGAATAAGATGCCTAAATCTCCTCCAGAAGGAGGACCGTGTCTGTGTGTGGGGTTCTCAGCTGTGACCCCAGCAGCAGGGGGTAATCGCTGTGAAAGTGGGAAACCAGGGTTCTCTTCCCCTCCACCTGCCATGCAGCAATAGTTGAACAGGGATTTGACCCCTGGGCCGTAGCGTCATTCCTCCTCTCTTTGGCCCAATGCATGATGAGTTAGTCCCACAGTGAAAGTATCCGCCCTGCCCCCCATGATCAGACTATCCCATAGCCTAGTGGTCAGAACCCTGCCTCCAAAGCGGGAGACCCAAGTTCTAATCCCTTCTCTACGACTGGCAGAAGGGACAGTGCCAAGTGTATCTCCCATGCCCTGGCCGAGTGCCTGAACCATGGGGGTAACAGTTGCAAGGGGGGGGATGGCTGCTCCCCCCGCCCTGTGGCTCGGGATTAGGGCTGCTCTGAACATGTGAACTGGGTCAAGCCCACAGCTGGGAAAAGGTGGGGCACTGCCTAGCCTGCAGATTCCCTGCAGATTGCATATGAGAGCAGAGCCTCGGCACGTAGAGGGAGGGGCCTGTGTCCTTGCCAGCTGCCACAGGCATAGGCAGGGAGAAGATCTTAATGGTGGAAATTCAGAGGCCAAGGAGATTTCCCTGAGGCTCAGTGGGAGGTTAGGCAGCGGCTGAGCAGGGCTTTTGAGGTCCCCAGTGCCATCACAAGGTTGGATTTAAGCAGCTGGAGTGACAAAGGCCTCCCTTCTCTGGTGGATTTAGCCCCTAAATCTCCTATTCAAAGGGAACTGAGGCACTTGGGAACAAATCTCACTGCTAAATCACATAAGCACTGCAGCAATGCCCCCCATTGTCGCCCTTCTGCCATCCCCCGCCCGACCCGGTCTGTTACAGCCCCTAGCAAACCACCGAGAGTAAAAATATGACACAACTGGCAGCTATACTGTGTAAGGGGCGCAGGGGGCATCAGGGGGCAGAGGGTGGCCATATTGTGTAATGGGTGGGGCAGGAGGCAGCCATATTGTGTAATGGGCAGTGGTGGGCAGGGCAGTGGATGGCCATATTGTGTAATGGACGAGGCAGGGGATGGCCATATTGTGTAATGGGCACGAGGGGCAGAGCCAGGGTTTTCTAGCCAATGTTTTGTGTCCATTCTTATGATCTCTAGATGGCAGCTGATCATGGAGAATAAAAATGGCCAGCACTAAATATTAAAACTCTGGTTTTAATTAAAAATGTTTAAGTGATTAAGAGTTGATAAATTAGGAATTAAAATTTGGAGTTAAAATGTCAAATCTTGAAGATTCAGGTCTATCCCTATATTATCCTATACTGTATATATTCTAGCCCTGTTTTCAGCTGGTATCCTTCAAGGAGCTAAGCAATAAGATTTCATCCATATATGCTGTTTTGCTCAGATTAATTAAACAAAAAAGAAGCCTCTTTTTTTAAAAACGCAATTATGGGAGCCACAAATATTGGACGTTTGGCGTTATGAAGAACAAATCTTTGGAGACCGTTATTCATACTGGCCATAAAATCAATCGAGCCCTTATTAAGTGATTAGGGAGATAATTCTGCTAGAAAAGGACTGGGAATAAACAAGTCTGTTTTGCATTCAGAAATAAGTGGAAATTTGCAATCGTCTGCAAAGCCTGCACAAAACATTTCCTTCAGGGCAAGAAGTGACCGTGTGTCAAACTTCACGTTGAAGAAGGCACTTTTAGACTCAGGTTGTAGAATATATTCTAATGCCCACAAATGAAATTATTATTCCCTGTACCCATATACGACTGTCAACTGGCTAGTGGAAAGTGTGGTGCTGACCTTTACAGGAGGGAATCAGTCCTGTGCTGTTGGTTATCAAACACTCCAATAGACCAGCTAACAGTGCATAATTCCTGATGAAAGGAAGAAAGGAGAACAGCAGGATACGGACCATGGACTTCAGAAAAGCGGACTTTGATTCCCTCAGGGAACTGATGGGCAGGATTCCCTGGGAGGCTAATATGAGGGGGAAAGGAACCCAAGAGAGCTGGCTGTATTTTAAGGAGACCTTATTGAGGGCACAAGAGCAAACCATCCCGATGTGCAGAAAGAATAGCAAATATGGTAGGCGTCCAGCTTGGCTTAACAAAGAAGTCTTTGGCGAACTTAAACGCAAAAAAGAAGCTTACAAGAAGTGGAAGCTTGGTCAGATGACTAGGGAGGATTATATAAACACTGTTCGAACGTGCAGGAATGAAATGAGGAAGGCCAAAGCACAATTGGAGTTGCAGCTAGCAAGGGACGTGAAGGGGAACAAAAAGGGTTTCTACAGGCATGTTGCCAACAAGAGGAAGATTCGGGAAAGTGTAGGCCCCTTAAAGAAAGGGGGAGGCGACCTAGTGACGGAGGATGTGGAGAAAGCTGAGGTACTCAATGCCTTTTTTGCCTCTGTCTTCACAGACAAGATCAGCTCCCAGACTGCTGTACTGGGTGGCACAGAATGGGAAGGAGGCGAACATCCCGCAGTGCTGAAGGAACAGGTTCAAGACTATTTAGAAGGATTGGACATTCACAAGTCCATGGGGCCGGATGCAATGCACCCGAGGGTGCTGAGGGAGTTGGCTGAGGTGATTTCAGAGCCATTGGCTATTATCTTTGAAAGCTCATGGCAACAGGGGGAGGTCCCTGAGGACTGGAAAAAAGCAAATATAGTGCCCATCTTCAAAAAAGGGAGGAAAGAGGATCCGGGGAACTACAGACCGGTCAGCCTCACCTCAATCCCTGGAAAGATCATGGAGCAGGTCCTTAAGGAATCCATTTGAAGGCACTTGGAAGAGAGGAAGGTGATCAGGAACAGTCAACACTGATTCACCAAGGGAAAGTCATGCCTGACCAACCTGATTGCTTTCTATGATGAGGTGACTGGCTCTATGGATGTAGGGAAGGCGGTGGATGTGATATACCTTGACTTTAGCAAAGCTTTTGATACGGTTTCTCACAGTATTCTTATCAGCAAGTTAAAGAAGTATGGGTTGGATGAAAGGACTATAAAATGGATAGTGAACTGGCTAGAGCATAGGGCTCAACGAGTAGTGATCAATGGCTCCATGTCTAGCTGGCAACCGGTCACAAGCGGAGTTCGCCAGGGGTTGGTCCTGGGGCCGGTTTTGTTCAACATCTTTATTAATGATCTGGAGGATGGGGTAGATTGCACCCTCAGCAAGTTTGCGGACGACACTAAGCTGGGGGGAGTGGTAGATACCCTGCAAGGTAGGGATAGGATACAGAGTGACCTAAACAAACTGGAGGATTGGGCCAAAAGAAATCTAATGAGGTTCAACAAAGAAAAGTGCAGAGTCCTCCACTTAGGAAGAAAGAATCCCATGCACAGCTATAGACTGGGGACCGACGAGCTGGGCAGCAGCTCTGCAGAAAAGGACCTGGGGGTAACAGTGGATAAAAAGCTGGATATGAGTCAGCAGTGTGCCCTGGTTGGCAAGAAGGCCAATGGCATATTGGGCTGCATTAGGAGGGGCATTGCTAGCAGGTCACGGGAAGTGATTATTCCCCTCTATTCGGCATTGGTGAGGCCGCATTTAGAATATTGTGTCCAGTTTTGGGCCCCCCAATACAAAAAGGATGTGGACAAGTTGGAGAGAGTCCAGCGGAGGGCAACCAAAATGATTAGGGGGCTGGAGCACAGGACTTATGAGGAGAGGCTGAGGGAACTGGGCTTGTTTAGTCTGCAAAAGAGAAGAGTGAGGGGGGATTTGATAGCGGCCTTTAACTATCTGAAAGGGGGTTCTAGGGAGGATGGGGCTAGGCTGTTCTCGGTGGTGGCAGATGACAGAACAAGGAGCAACGGTCTCAAGTTGCAGGGAGGGAGGTCTAGGTTGGACATTAGGAAAAAGTTTTTTACTAGGAGGGTGGTGAAGCACTGGAATGGGTTACCTAGGGAGGTGGTGGAATCTCCATCCTTAGAGGTTTTTAAGCTGCGGCTTGACAAAGCCCTGGTTGGGATGATATAGCAGAGGTTAGTCCTGCTTTGAGCAGGGGGTTGGACTAGATGACCTCCTGAGGTCCCTTCCAACTCTAATATTCTATGATTCTATGATTCTATGAATTCTGATACAAGATTTGTCATTTTTATTATTGCTGTGGCACTGAAGATCCACGTGACTCTGAAACTTTTTTCAGGGTCTTGGAAAGGAACAATTTGCAGTTTTCTAATTTCAAATTCCTGGACTTCAATGCTTCCGTTCTCTGGGCTTTTCCAAGAAGTCTAAGGGAGTTAGGTGCTAAGCTCTCACAGCAATTCAGTGGCAGTTGACTGTGTGTGTCATGTACATTACCTCCCTTTTGAAAAGTCCGACCGAAATGTGTAAAGCTCCATGTTCTACCTGCCTTTTATCTGAGCAACAATTGGGTAATGTTTTCAAAAACACTGAAGTGAATATACAAAGTGACTTAGGTGCCTGAGTCCTGGTGAATTTCAGTGAGACTTAGTTACTAAAGCTTAGCAGCTGAAGACCATTTTGAAAAATGGACTTAATTACCTAAATCACTTTGACACCTTTTCAAATGTTACCGAGCTGATTATCTGATGTTCTTGGGTATTCAGAGCAGCAGGAGGTTCTTTTTGCTAACTATGCTGAGACTTTCAAATCTGCCTCAGGGAATTGATAGCAACTCAGTGTCTAAATCACTTAGGCTGCTGTGGAAATATCATCTGTAAACTTTATTCATAGAACTAGTGAATTATTTCTTCACAATCAGAATAACATTCACGCAGTAAACAGATTTGTTTTAGGATAGAGAGAAAAAAATATTTCATGACTTTCCCTTTGAGACTACAAGTTTGACTCTACTGACACTGTCTTAAAATAAACCCTAACTTTCCCTTGCCTGTTACGTTCCATTAGCAGATGTGTCTCGGGAGATGGCCCCTTCCCACAGAAGGATATATAATGAATCAGAAAAGATGTTCCCCGTTTGGCGCAGAGTATGATGCACAGGGCACGTTACCAAACATAACAGAGCCAGGGGAGCCCATCTAGGTTATGTCATTCTATTTACTGGAAACGGGGAAGTACTTGACTGCGGTGGGGAGAGACGATGGACTGAATAACCAAGATCCTGATCCCTGAAAGGCTGAGTGAGGAGGTGAAATCCGACTCCAGCTGCTCACAGACCCGCCTTAGAGGTAAATCTACCTTTCCTTCCCGTTGTCTTCAGGTTTTTGAAGGCATGTAAGTTTGCTAGGTAACTTATCTCATGGCAATCCAAGGGCAATGGGGCAATGATCTCTCAACTGCCAACCCAAAGCAAAATGACAGAATTTGAAAAAGGCAACAGCTGCCAGGTCACTGCTATCCTAGCTCCTTCTCTGGTCCCATCAGCATGGTATCTGGGCAACTCTCTATTTTGCATAGATCTATCATCCCAGTTCCCCGGTGCAGGGCTGTTCTCCCTGTTTTACAGATGGGGAATTGGCACACAGAGGGACAGATGGATGGAGGTATTTCAGCTTCTAAAGACACTGACACACCAGCTGGGATTTGAAATCGATGGGTGTTAATCTATGACCCTCCTCAGGCACCCTTGTGCCTTTTTAGGTACCTACCAGCCCTTGAAAATCTGGCCTGAAAGTCACACAAGGAGCTTTCAGAGGGTCAGGGAGATGATGTGGGTAAAGCAGAGCTGATATTTGCTGTGTTGCTGAGTGTGAAGAGACGAGACATTGGCTTTGAGGAGGCTTGGCCGAATTGGGGCTGCAGTTTTGACAACTAATATTGATTTTGGGGGTTTTCATTTATAAACTATTTTAATTTTCACTCGCTGCACGGCAGCAAGCCGTTGGGACCATCCCTGCAGGCACAAGGCGTGGGGGGAGGCTGCATTAATGACGACTGTTACTGATAATTTTTGGTGGTGGTTTCAGTGTTTCAGCTGATATCGTTTACCAATGTCAATTGATTGAAAATGAATCCTGACTAACCGAGCTGTAAGTTTCACAGAAGTCTCCAGGCGTTAGCTTGCAAATGCCATTGAAATCAGAGGGTCCCATTCTTGATGTGATTGGAAATTTTATCTTAGACTTGAGGGAGAGAAGGCTCAGACTGCACAGAGTTATTTACGGAGTGTAAAATGAACTCCGCATAACTATGTACAGGATCACATCCTTGACAAAGCCCTGGCTGGGATGTTTTAGTTGGGTTGGTCCGGCTGTCAGCAGGAGGTTGGACTAGTTAACCTCCTGATGTCCCTTCCTACCTTCATCTTCTCTGCTTCTCTGCTTATTTATTTATTTATTTATTTGCAAAAATTTTTCTTGCAAAGCAGGATATGTTTCTAGCCAAAAGAGCACTTTCTAGCTGTAGTTTTAGTTTTTGTTTATTTTTAGTGACGTCTGAGTCTCTGTGTAGAGTTTCACACACAGGACAAGGAAATATTCCCTTAGAGCAGGACAGGTATTTATCAGATAAAAATTTTCAAATGGGTTTAACAGAGTTAGGTGGCCCATGCCCACTGCAGTTCACTTAGAGCTGGCTGCCCAACAATTGCATATCTCAGCCTTAGTTGCTTGGTTTGTTTCTTTATTGAGGCTTGCTGTAAAATATAAAACCCTGACCCATTTCACCACAGGAACTCTAATCTATACAGGGCATGATTCTGCTTTAATGCACCAGGATGTGAAAGGTGTGACGATTTGAACCAATCTCTGTGTTTGTGTACTCTTGTACCTCAGCCCCATCATGTAGGCTTTGAATGCGTTGGTGCCCATTGTTAAGTTACAACTCGTGTTTGCCAAGAAACAATTGTTTTGTGGAACCTATAGCCTGTCCAGATAGGAAATCTGTTCCAGAGATCAAGAGATGGTATTTCCCCTCCCCTGGTCTCCATAATTCACGCAGCTATTGTCCTGGTAGCCAGCAGAGAGAGACAATGAAAACAAAACTGATGTATTCTAGAATAAATGTAGTTTTTTATATCAGAGTGAATTTCTTTCCAATAGACACACTCCATGGCAGCCCCAGAACAGGGAAATAAAACGTCCATCACAGAATTCATTCTCCAGGGATTCGGGACCCTTCCTGAACTGCAAATCCTTCTCTTCCTGCTGTTTCTAGTGATTTACATATCAGCCATGGCTGGGAACATCCTCATCATGGTGCTAGTTGTGACTGATCAGCATCTTCACACGCCCATGTACTTCTTCCTGGGGAACTTGTCCTGCTTGGAGACCTGCTACACCTCCACCAACCTGCCCAGGCTGCTGGCCAGTCTCCTGACAGGAGACGGAACCATCTCAGTCAGTGGGTGCATCACACAATATTATTTCTTTAGTTCTCTGGTAGCTACAGAATGCCTGCTCCTATCCGTGATGTCTTACGATCGGTATTTAGCCATAGTCACACCACTTCACTATGCAGCCTGTATGAGTGACAGATCTTGTCTCCAGTTCGCAGCTGGCTCTTGGGTAGGTGGCTTCCTAGCTAGTAGCATAACAGCAGTTTCGATATCACAGTTAACTTTCTGTGGCCCCAATGCTATTGACCATTTCTTTTGCGATTTAATCCCTCTTGTAAAACTCTCCTGCAATGATCCTAAGCTGATGGGAATGTTGTCTCTCACACTCAGCTTCCCATTTTTACTGGTCCCATTCCTACTGACCGTGATGTCCTACATCTCCATCATCACCACCATCCTGAGAATCCCTTCCACTACCGGGAGGCAAAAGGCCTTTTCCACCTGCTCCTCCCACCTCATCGTGGTGTCCAGTATTATGGCACACTACTTATTGCCTATATGTTTCCAACAGCCCACACGCTGAGGGATTTGAAGAAAGTTCTCTCTGTCGTCTACACGGTCCTGACTCCCCTGGTCAATCCCCTCATCTACACCCTGAGAAACAAAGAGGTCAAGGAAGCCCTGAGGAAAGCTTGCAGGAAATTCATGTTAGGACAATGGTAGCCGACCAGGTGCCTTACGTTAAAATAAAATAGCTATGCCAGAGGCAGGTTTAGTGCCTGCACTGATGTCTGCTTTAATCTAAGGCTCTTTCCACTCGCTTATTGACTCTCTTTCATGCTCTTAGAGTCACAGCCAAGGGAGGAAGTGGAGATGGACAGACTTCTTCTAACGCGTGACACGTTCTTGTTAGGGCCTGTATTGAATGCCACAGCTGGGTGTTACTGGCTGGTGGGAGATTTGAAGTAGTGGCTGCTCAGAGTTCAGCCAATGATGAGGAATTGTGCTCAGTGAAACGGTGTAGGCAAAAGAGACTCAGGTGGGCATCTGGTTCCTGTAGGGTGAGAGACTTAGATACACACACACACACATAAATCTATGGTTCCTACATTCTACAAATATAGGGTGGCAAAGTCAGATTGGAACTCCAGCGTAAGGAAATTGTGCAATTAACATTTGATTTTTGTAGTATATTTCATTCCCAGTTTTCTTTCCAAAGGGACAGATATCTAAACGAAACCATCTAACCTGTTCCTCAAGGCCTATTACTGGCCCATTCTCAGCAGTGACATAGGGCCAGTTTCTCAAAATACTTGGATACCCAGTGGGATTTTTCAAAAGCATCTGGGCACTTCACCTGCTGGATTGGGCCCTGCAGGCGAGTCAGCTGGGGAATGTCTCCCTGCCCCAGGTCCCTGCATCGCTCTGGGGCCTTGGTGCCCAGCTGCCCGGTGTGAGGCTGCTGAGCGCATAGCTAGAGGCAGAAACACAGGGGTCTGTGGCTTTTTTGCTGCAAAAACTTAGGCACCTACAGGGTCACAGGCAGCTGAGCAGGGTTTTGTGAATGCTGGGAGGCCAGATTCTGGGGTTCAGGTGCCTAAAGTGGAAGCTCTGTGACTTCAGCCCTAGGCCCACATCCTCATCCTCATGTTACAGCTGGGGAAACTAAGGCAGAACGAGGTGCAGTTACCTGCCCAGGGTAGCTGAGTTGGTGAGTGACAGAGAATAGTCTAGAAACCAACCACCCAGAGTTTTAGTCCAGAGGAAAGTCTGCTCCACCGTGTCTACTTGTAGTTGACAATGACCCCTAAGGGTGTTAGGTGCACAACTCCCATTCCCTGGCTGTGGGATTTAGGTGCTAACATCATAGAATCATAGAATCATAGAATATTAGAGTTGGAAGGGACCTCAGGAGGTCATCTAGTCCAACCCCCTGCTCAAAGCAGGACTAACCTCAGCTATATCATCCCAACCAGGGCTTTGTCAAGCCTCAGCTTAAAAACCTCTAAGGATGGAGATTCCACCACCTCCCTAGGTAACCCATTCCAGTGCTTCACCACCCTCCTAGTAAAAAACTTTCCTAATGTCCAAATGTCATCTCTTATTGGAAAACCCAGCCTGTACATATATAGCCAAACCAGTATCCTGAGAATTCCCCCCACGCCCAGGGGATATTTTCCACCAGCTCCTTCTCAGGTTTTACCATTATCTAGGAGACGCCAATAACTCTGTGTCTGTTTCCAAAAGCCGAGATCAATAAAAACTAAAAGAAGCTAAAAATGTCTTTTTCTGTCTTCTTTGTTGTCAGATCTTCCATTATCTGTCCCCTTTGTTTCTGGTGTGAGAAATCAATACGTAAAGGTTTGTCTACATGTAGAAGTTGCACCACTTTAGCTATCCTGGCAATTTGCAATAAAGAGCTGGAAGGAGCTAGAGTGAGAGGCAAGCCAAAAATGCTGACGTGAAATTTCAGGGAGTGAGTGAGGGAAAACCCTTCGACTGGGTGAATTGCTCCAGCCTGGGAGAGCTGGGAGTAGCCTGCTATGGGAGGAAGGATTCTGAACAGAGGGGTGTTTGCAGCTGCAGGTAAGACTTCCGGGTTTAGTTTTGAACTTGAAGTTAATGTATGAAACCAATGGGAGGGCTGTTGTGATTTGCACTGGAGAAAGCCTGTGTGGAGTTTATTGGGGAACAAAGAAGGGAAACTGAGGTGAGGGGCTGAATTTTAGACTACTCTGAGGCCTTCAGCAGGTGCTACGCAGGACCCACTCATCCATAGCGAGCGGATGCAATTATAGTGGTGTGAAGGTGCTTATATCGATATAGTTTATTCACATACAGGAATGGCAATAAGCCAGACCAACGCTAGTGACCTCCACATTGGGAAACTGTGGCCACACTAGAGGTTGTACTGACATAACAAAGCCACACCACTAACCAGAATAGTGATACTGGTGCAAAATCTGGGTGGAGACCTCGCCCAACAAGTGAGCCCCAGTGGAAATACGTCAGGACATTCCTGGCTTTGAAATGAACTCCGATAATCCAAGGAAAGGGGCTTTGCATTAACATGGAGCGCTGATAATCTCCCAAGTCAAAAAGGGCCGACTGATGGAAAGAGAGGCCTTTGTGAATAATCCACAGCTAGACGCCTGGGTGCATCTACACTGCCGCCGGGGGTATGGTGAATAATGGACGGTGAAGTCTGCTAAAGGTGTGATTAGGGTGTAGAATGGGCACTATGGGGAAGACAAGGTTAACGTGGCCAGGATTTTATGTGTCTCTTCTAAAAATCTCTAGATGGCAGCTGACCACAGGAATGACAAATGGACAGCAATAAATATTAAACCACAATTTCAGTAACAAAAAACTAAGTGATTAATAGTCAATTAACTGAGAATTAAACATGAAAGCCACAGTGTGACGATTCAGGTCCATCCCGGGGTTATAGCCCATTTTCAGTTTGTATCTATCTCCTTCAAAGAGTTAAGCAGTGGGATGTCATCCCTATCTGCAATATGTTTGCCAGAGATCAATTAAAAAACCAAACAAAAACCCTCCTGCTTTTAAAAATTCAATTATAGGAGATCAAATATTCAATATTGGGCATTATGAAAACAAAGCTTTGGCGACAAAAAATTATCCCCACAGGTGATAAAGGACTGAGACCTCATTACATGGCTAGGGAGCAAATTATGCTACCAATGGACTTGGACTAACAATCTTCTAATTTGTTTTGCATTCAGAACTAAGTGGACATTTGTATTCTTCTGTAAAAGATGGAACAAACCTTTCCTTCAGGGGAAGAAGGGACAGTAGGTCACAAACTTTGTGCTGAAAACGCACAGGTTTTGAATCAAGTCACAGAACCTACTGTAATACACAGAAATGAAATGATCATATTCACTGTTCCCAGACAGGACCCTGAACCGGTTTGTGTGAATATCTAACCAACCCTGTACAGGAGAGTAATCAAGAAGTTCTGATGATTATCATACAGTCCAACAGACCAACGTGGGGCCTCTAGTTCTGGTACAAGATTATCTCATTCCTATAATTGCTGGAGCACTGAAGATCCCTGAAACTTTTCTGGGATATCTGAAGAAACCATTTGCCCTTTGTAACCTCAGCTTGCTAGCAATTCAGTGGGAGCTGGGTGCTGCTTGTACACATTAGCCTACTTTGAAAATCCCCGCCAAGATGTGTAAAACACCTTGCTGCACCTGCATTTAATCTGAGCAATGAAATTCATTTGCTCTTTTCAGGAACATCTGACCAGGAGGCCTTGATCTAAGGGTCACATTTTGAAAAACACGAGGAAATTTCAAAAGTGATTTAGGCTCCAAAGACCCATTGACTTTCAGTGAGACAAGGTGCTACACTTTAGTAACTGAAGATTGTACTCTAAGAGAGGCATCCTCTTCCCTGCAGTACTTTAAGTCAGTGGGAATTTTATTGTTGATCTCCACAAACTAAGGCTCAGACACAAGACAATTATTCCCAGGTGTAAACTTAACTTTGCATAACTCTACACAGGATCAAATACTTACTTAGCAGTTAAGAAGGCTAAGTAATGCCTGGCAAACAGACAGAATGGACTGGCAGATAGGACAGCCACAAACAAAGAGAGAGAATTAATATTTTTTTAACCAAAGAAAAGGGAGAAAATACAGAGCTGATCAATAATTTTCAAATGGAATGTTTTTTTCCATCAGAAAATGCCAAATTGTCCAGATGAAAATGTTTCATGGTAAATTTTTGCAAAATTTTGTTTAGGGAAAAAATAATTACTGTATCTGTTATAAAATAATACACAATGAAATATGATATACAAATAAACTAGTAATACAATAAAATAAAAGATGACATAAAAGTAATAAGAAATGAAATAAAATCATCTCAGAATAAAATTTAAATACTTCTATTTTTGAAAAGTCAGATGTGGACTGAAAACAAAAACCGGAACATAAGGAATGTCCTATGAACTGACAATTCTGTTCCTGACTAGCTCTAAGAATGAGAAACTCAACACATTTCTGACCAATTTCATATCGAATTTATTCATGCAAAAGAGGGCAAATTTCCAGCTAAAATCAAATGTGCGGCTCTTTTGTTTGGTTTTTAAGTGATGACAGGAGAATCGTGCGCCCAATAATATCATTTCTACCCCTAGGGGTGAACCACACAGATTTCCAAACTGTTCCTGTTGGCGTAAGACGATCCCCAGGCTGGGTTTCTGGACGTAGTGTGCCCTGTCGTGGAATAAGGTAATACTGTCCAAGGACAGACGTGTGTACGTAGTGCTAGACACATGTCTCTGTGCATGTGCCATGACAGTCATGGGAGGAAACTGGACAACAATGATTTTAAGCCTCAGTTCTGCCCTTCTCACAGAGAACCTGCCCAGTGCTGGACCCAGCGCCGGCACAATTTGGTCCAAAGTGTTGGTGCCAGTGAGCTATAGCTGCCGGGGAGCCCTGCACTTGATGAATGGTAGCAGCCTGAATCCTACATAGCGCTGAGCAGTCCAGGCCCCATGCAACAAAGCATTTAAACTTTAAACGCCAGGGTGTTCCTACCGAGGTCACTTGGGGAAAGGTGCGTGAGTGGTTTGCTGGAATGGCATCTGGGGTAGGTCGATTCGTTATGCCCGTTATTGCCAGGATATTGAATTCAGTGGACTAACACAAGGGGTTTGTGTATCTAACACTGATGGAAGGGGAGAGAGACTGGAGCTTTCAGGGCCGCTGATGGTGAGTTATGCTGAACTGCACTTTAGTTACGCTGGCTATTTGTGAAGGGTTTTCAGTTGTCGCAGGGGAACTTAAGGAGAGATTATTAAAGGTATTTAGGTGCCTAGTGGGTTTTTCTAAAGCACCAAGGCTCCTAAAACTCACTGATTTCCAAGGATGCTCAGCACTTAATTGCGTTCCAAAATCCCACCAAGGGCAGGAATCACAAAGGGTCTGCAATAATCGACCTACGAACTCACCCTCATTGTGAGTTCAGTGGTGAGGAGGGAGTGGCAGTTCATAGAGTGTCACGGTAACCGACAACAACAAGCAGTGATGGGGAAAGCTGCAAAGAAGAGACAAAAGTCTGAATTAGTCCAACAAAAAGGCCCCTAGTAGCTCCCTTGACTTCAGAGGGACTATTCGTGTGGGTAACCATTCACTAATGTGACCAAGGGGTTAATTAGCTGGCCCTCAGTGCGCACCCAGAACTGGTCACTAGCACCCAAGGGGGCAGATTTTAACCGGTGGGATATGGACATAAACACAATCTGTATCCCATTTCCTGAGCTGGGCAGCGCTTAACTGTTCCGATGGTAACTGCTAACAGCACAGGAACCAAACTCACCCAGGGCGTAATCTCACTGCCCAGAGAGGAGTTACTCCCAGAACAGATCTGGCCCCCTGATGTTTACACAGAACTGGCTGGATTCCCCTTGATGCCCTTCGGAGTTAACATGTGTTTTGTCTCTAGCCTTTGCCCCAAAGACATTTCCGCCACTTGCTTCTCTGGGACCCAGTGGGGATGAGCGTTTGGGAAATTTGTCTCATGAGAATGAAGTCATCCACCAACTCTGCTGCATGTAATGGGGCCAGAGCCTCTGCTGATGAAAGCTCCATTGACTTGCGTGAGGCTATGCCAATTTACTCCAGCTTCCAGCCCAGAAAGTTTTGTTCCTCCTGTTTGGTGAATCCCGCAAGGTCTCATTGAGTTGCTATAATTTAACATCAAGTTAGTTTCAGCCTTAACCATAACTGAGAAGTCAGCAAGCACCTCCCATCTCTAGAGTGTTTAGTGCAATGGGCCAAATTCATCCTGAATGTAACTTGGTGGACTCCAGTGTTGTTACACCAGTTGAGCCCGCTGAACTTTAACGATCCCCTCTGCGACCTGTGCGGAGTTGAAAATCTTTTTCATGGTCGTTTCAAAGACTTTTTAATAATGCCCAGTGGGATCCATTAATCTTAACTGCCTTTTGTTGGTAGCTGATCGGCAGAACTTAATTGTGAAGTGATAAATCAATATAAATAACAGATCAATAACATTATGATGATAAAATTCCATAAGGGCACTAGACCAGGTAGCTATCAAGCTGCTTAGATACCAAGGTGATGGGCACCTTGGACATACCTAAGGTGCATAGATATGGATCATTTTTCCAATGCGATGATCCCAGTTGCAAGCTGACTGCGAAGCTAAAGTTATATTCTCTGAGGCTGAGTGACTCTGGAGAAAGCTAATTTGTGGTTTGAACTGTCAGGGCAGCAGCGATGCAGAGTGAAGTTTGTACCATCTCTGATGTGAGATGAATTGTCGGTCTCACACTCATTCACAGTGAAAAGACAATAAACAGTTGTCTTTATAATATACAATGAATGATATAATAAACTCGTTCACAATGGAAAGACTTGGCTTTTCCAAGAGAGCTTGAGGGAGTTCAGTGTCTGACCCCCATTGTTTTTTAATGACGTCAGGTACGTAACTTCCTTAGGCCACTTGGAAAATCCCACTCTAAAGGGACATCACAATTAACACTAATTAAATAGTCCTGTGTAGGCTTAGCCAGCGTGCAGCTGCCCTTCCACTCTGCGGTCACCCTAACCACTCTGCGTCCACACTTCAACCATCGCCACTGTATTTATGCAGGGGAGGTGTGTGTGCCAGTGTATTCTGGGAAAACCTGGGCAAGTATGCCATGATGCCTGAAGTGGGGGGAGGGTGCCAGAGGACATGCTGACAAATCAGCACATGGGCCTAACCTCTGTTAGCTATCCCAGTACAGAGAGCTGGGGGGAAGGAAGATGGGACAAATTAGCTACACCGGCTAGGTTAGGGGATGCTTTCTCCACTGCAGAAAATCAGGGTGATAGCTCACCTACCGGAGGAGAAGCACTGTCCAGCCTGCATCTTGGCCAGCAGCACTTATTGGGAGCCCATGGTGAGACACCCAAAAAGGGGCCTGAATTGCAGAGTGGCGGGGTGCTCAGGATGTTCTGTGGATTAGGACCCTTCAAGGTGGCTGCAGGAGGGCATCCAAAATCATGTGTCACCTTTGAAAAGTTCAGCTGGGATTTCCCAAAAGGGCAGAAGAGCCAGGAGCTTTTCTCCTACTGAACACCAGTGGGAGCTGGGTTCCTAACCCCATTAGGCTCCTTGAGAATCCCAAGCTAACATGCAGGCACAAACCATGTTTAGCATCTACTAGGTCATCAGTTCAGGAGCCAGGTCATCAACCTAACAAGGGAATTATCGTGTGGACAGGGATTTGGAGGGGGTCCTACCAAAAAAGGATAGTGGCGCATTTGGAAACCAGGCCCCAATGCCTATCCTGTTCTTTTAGTGGGGTAAAATAGGAGCCTCCGGGCAGGCAACTTTCCATTTGTTCTGAAATAACTCGTATATACAGGCCATTTTAATAAGAATCCCTGTGGTTTTTTATAGCACTTTTCATCCACTGATCACAAAGTACTTTACAAGGGAGATGAGTATCATTAGCGTTGACCTACAGATGGAGAAACTGAGTCCTGGTGAGGTGAAGTGAATTGGCCAAGGTCATCCAGGACATTAGAAGACCTAGTTTCTATTTTCAGCTCTGCTGCTGAGTCTTAGTTTAGCCTCATAGCTACTAGCCCACCCTCCCTCTAGACAAGCAGAGACCATTCAGCTTAATTGTTCTTATAAAGCCATGTTCATAGGTGAATCTCAGAGAACTGAAATTTATAAAGGGCATCGATTAAATTTTAAACAGGGCCTCAGTGGTTTAGGAGCCCACATCCAATTTTCAACAGTGACGTGGGCACTTAGGCGTTTCAGATTGTTAAAGGTATTTAGGCACCTAGTGCCATTTTCAGACATCTTTAGGTGACAAATTGCCATGGGTTTCAATGGCAGTTATGGGCCTTGATACTTTTGAAAATCTGACCAGGCACCTATCTGCAGTGTGAGGTGCCTAAATACCACCGAAAATGGGCTGTACGTCTCACTGAGAGTTAGCGGGACTTAGAATCCTAAGTGCTTAAGGGTCAGATTTTCAAAGGCACATAAATATTTTGAAAAGCCTGCCTGAAGTCATTTTTGAAAATGGGATGTGGCTGTCTAAGTCAACACAAGAACACAAGAGCTACCATGCCCGGTCCGACTGACCGTCCATACAGCCCAGTATCCTGTCTCTGACAGTGGTCTGTACCAGAGCTTCAGAGGAGTGTCCAGAACATGGCAATTCTGGAGTGATTCACCCCTGTCTTTCCCTCCTGGCTTCTGGCAGTCAGCGGTTTAGGGTCGCGTTGAGCATGGGGTTGTGTCCCTGACCATCTTGGCTAAGGACCCTCGATGGACTCATCCTATTTAGCTAGGTTTTTTTAACCTAGTGATGCTTTTGGCCATGGCGAGGAGTTCCACAGGTCGGCTGTTTAAAGGTATTTAGGCACTCAGGGCCCATTAAAATCAAGAGAGTTCAGTGCCTAATTACCTTTAAAAATCTGACCCTCGGTGCCTAACTCCCATTAAGATCAATGGGGGTTGGGCACCACGGTGCCTTTGAGGATCCCACTGAGTTCCTGTCTCCTTTCTTTGGCACGTAAATATATTTAAAAACCTGGCCTTCCCCCATGTCAATATCTGCATGTTATAGATGGGAAACAGGCACAGACAGGGGAAATGATTTGGTGTAGGTCACACAAAGGGTCAATGGCCATCGGGAACAGAACCCAGGTGTCCTGCTTTTCAGCCCAGTTCCCAGATTGTTACTCAGAACTCAGTGTTGCACCAGAAGCTGAGGGCAGGAAAACTTGGGTCAAATCCTCATCTGGTGTAAACTAGAGTAATTCCAGTGAAGTCAATGGAGCTATGCCCCTGTATACACCAGCTGAGCAAAGCATGAGTCCTGGTTTACCCCAGTGTAAGCAATAAAAGAATCACTCCCTTGTTTATCTTGCCTTACTGGATGACCTTGGACAATCACATCCCCTCTTTGTGCCTCAGTTTCTCTATTTATAAAGCCAAGATCCTGGCATCCAGCTTCTATATAGCAACTTTCATTCATAGAGCTCTATGCACTTTACAAACGCAGGTCAGTATCCTCATTTCTATTTAATAGATGGGGAAACTGAGGTATGAGACCTCGAGCCACTTGCCCAACATTTCACATCATCTGTCACTTTGGGAAGGTGGAGAACCCAGATTATGAGACTCCCCAGCAACTGCCCTACCCAAAGGGCCAATCTGTCATCTCAGTCACTGCTGTTATTACTATTCACTCATAGAATCATAGAAGAATAGAGTTGGAAGGGACCTCAGGAGGTCATCTAGTCCAACCCCCTGCTCAGAGCAGGACTAACCTCAGCTAAATACTCTCAGCGAGGGTTTTGTCAAGCTGCAGCTTAAAAACCTCTAAAGATGGAGATTCCACCACCTCCCTAGGTAACCCATTCCAGTGCTTCACCACACTCCTAGTGAAAAACTTTTTCCTAATGTCCAACCTAGACCTCCCCCCCTGCAACTTGAGACCATTGCTCCTTGTTCTGTCATCTGCTACCACTGAGAACAGCCTAGCCCCATCCTCCCTGGAACCCCCTTTCAGGTAGTTAAAGGCTGCTATCAAATCCCCCTCATTCTCCTCTTTTGCAGACTAAACAAGCCCAGTTTCCTTAGCCTCTCCTCATAAGTCCTGTGCTCCAGCCCCCTAATCATTTTTGTTGCCCTCCGCTGGACTCTCTCCAACTTGTCTACATCCTTTTTGTAGTGGGGGGCCCAACACTGGACACAATATTCTAAATGCGGCCTTACCAATGCCGAATAGAGGGGAATAATCATTGAAGTCCTAATGTGAGGGCTCGGAAAGGACTGTCTGAGTCCTGTTGTCAAGGTTGGGTTGCAGGTTTTAGCCCACGGGGAGGGGCGCACTCGGACACAGGACGCCTGGGTCCTGTCCCCAGCTCTGGAGAGGGAATGGAATCTGACAGGTGAGATTGGGGGTGTGAGTCGGGAAGCCTGGCTTCTGTTTCAGCTCTGGGAGGTTAAGTGGGGTCTAGAGGGTTAGAGCAGAGGTGGGTCCGAACCCACAGAATAGGCAATTGAATCAGCCAGTTGCGTACAGTGTTATTGTGTAAAAATATATCAGGTGAGGTCTTTTATGAAAGCTTGTCATGTTCTCAGCTGGGTAGCCATGATGAGCTATGAACACAGACTGTGGTTATGCACCTTTGTATTTACATGTACAGAATTATGCACATGAGGGTACAACACATTCCAGTATCACAGCACGGAGAGGGGTCCTCCCAAGCCTATTTACACAAACCTAACTTCAAGTTACCCAGCCGTTGTCCAGCCAGGAAAAGACAATGGTGGACAATTAGCGTTAATGGGAAAACATTGATACAACTTGAAATGGGAAAGAAAACCCCAGGCTTGGAAAAGTAAGATTGGAGGGAATTTCCCACCACTGTGAATCACTATCGTCTGAGAGAGAGAAAAACCAATCAGAACTGCAAACCCTTTTAAGAGCAGCTGTTTGTTATGAAGGACAGCTGGAACTGAGGACCAGCTCCCCAGATCTCTTTACACCTTTTAAGATTCCATCCTAAGGGACTATACATAAAAAACACAACCATTCACACAATTAATAGGTCACTACAAAACAGAGACCCACACACGCTCCTCTATACAACCATCAGTAACATGCTGTCCAGGCAGAGGATGACATAAAAATGAAGGATTCTGGAATTTGTGTAAAATGCCAGAAAGCCATAGAGTTGAAGGCCAGAAGGGCTCCGCAGATCAGCCAGTGTGATCTTCTGTATGTCCCAGGCCAGTGACAACACCCAGCAACCTCCCACTGACCCAAATGAAATTAGCCCAAGGTGTTAGAGCCCTCAGGAAACTAAATTTTACTGTGCCACGGTCATAAAATAGGAAGGACTGAGGTGCACCAATGCCGGAGGCCCCTGCATTGGCAGGGAATTGATTTTGGGAGAAATACCCAGTTGGTTCTGATAAGTGACTGCACCCCATACTGCAGAGGAAGGCAACCCCTCCAAGATGGCTGCCAATCAGAGCTGGGGGAACAGTTCTTCCCACCCCTCTGTATGGTAAACGTGGAAAGAATGACTTATCTGTGGGTATTATCAACAGCCAAATTCTCAACAGGTCGAATTCAGTGATGCTGTGATGACTTCAGTGAAGCTGTGGCTGATTTACACGGGATGGGGATCTGGCCACATGGACATCAATGGAGCTATGGTGGATTTACAGTAGCTGAGGTTACCTACTTCTATTCTAGCAGTGGGCTTCCCCATCCTTAGCTTTGCGGATTCCCACAGCCACCCTGTGATCTCAGCCCTGGGATTCTCCCACCAGTGCCACCAATGCCTTGCCTGTTTTAGTGACCCACACATGGTTTCTCACAATTGGATCGTGCTCAATGCAGACTCATCCTGTTAAAGCTCTATGGACGGAAGCTGCCAGAGGCATCTTAAAATTATCTCCATTGAGTTAGCAACAATGCAACCCTGGATAGCTAATGTCAGATGCGGAGCAAAGAATCCTGATGGGATGCGTGAGCTCCCGGCCGACAGGGCCAGATGATGGGAGACCCAGCTGCAAGGCTTAGTCTGTATTTGCATCAGCTCCCGGGAGTGTGGTGAACCATGTCCCCAAAGGTGAAAACATCATTCAAATACTCGGTTACTCAGGCACTTTGCACAGCAGAGATAATGAAGAGGCTGTTCCTCATCCTGGTTCTGTGGGAGAGGGGAGTGTGTCTGAGCCGGAGAACGCGCTTTGCTTTAGGTACACAAGGACTGCCAGACCAGACTGACCCAAGGTCCATCTAGCCCAGGCTCTGGTCTCGGACAGCGGCTGGTACCAGCTGCTTCATAGCGCGGTACAAGACACCCTACAGTGGACGGTTCAGAGTTCACCTACCTCCCGTGGCTTGTATCTCCCCAACATCTCCCACTTGGGGGGGCGGGTCAGCTCATTCCCTGCACAGGAGAGGTTATCACCCTTCCTACTTCATTTAATCCTCCCACTCACATCCCTGATTTCATTGTGTCTGTCACCTGTGCATCTGCTCTGGCCGCTGTCTCTCTGCATGGGCACAGCTAAATCTGAGCTAAAATCATACAATAGACACAGCGGCCAATGGAGTCAGCTTCCAGCGTTGCTCAGTGGCTTTGTCTGTACATTCTGCACCTCTCCACCGCTCCTCTCCTGAATGCAGCGGGCTGGGGATGGGTGACAGTAAAAGAACCAGGATAGACAGATAATGTGCAAGACACAGCAAGGTGGGCTTGTATGGGGATGGATAGATGGATAGATGATCTACTCAGTGGTCTGTTTTGGTTTGTCAGGAGAGGTCAGATTGGTAATCTATGTGTCTGTCTACACCAGCAGGACATTTTTCACAGCTGATGTGAGAGGAGACAAGATGAGAGGTAGGACAGTTCAGTGCTTAAGGCATCAATCCTGGATATGAGAAACCTGAATGCACATCTCCTCCCCAGGCACAGGCCTGCTGTTTGCCCCTGAGCTTTTCTGTGCCCGAGATCATGGGCTGTAAAAGTGAGGATGCCAAGTGCCTCCCTCAGAGGGGCGCTGTGAGGATCAGTACGTTTAAAAGTACGAGGTGCTCAGATGCACCAGTAAGGGGGTGTCGATAGATACCAGAGGGGATGACTAATTGATTTGCTGTGATGAGGGGATAATGGGATGCTAGAGTAGAAGGGCTGATGCTGGGTTACAGAGGCATGTTACTGTCTTGAACTCTGTGTGTGTGTGTGTGTGGGAGGGTGTCACACCACGAATGATTGTGGCCCTTCTGCTCTGATTCACACTGCACTGACTATTGCTGTTCCACATTGGGCCGGGGAAGCAGATGGAGCCAGGAAACCAAATGCTGGTGATGGTGTTCATCCTGGGGGGACTCCCATTCACCACGGAGCTTCCCTCACTCTTCCTCCTCCTCTTCCTCATCTACCTGCTCACCCTGCTGGGCAACATCCTCCTCCTGCTGACCGTGCTCTCCAACCCTCGGTTCCACGCCCTGCCCATGTACTTCTTCCGGGCCACCTCTCCTTCCTCGACACCTGCCTCTCCTCCGTCACTGTGCCCAAGATCCTGGCTGGCTGGGTGGGGCCCAGCCCCAATGCCATTTCCTTCGACGGGTGCGCGGTGCAGCTCTACCCTTTCCATTTCCTTGCCAGCACCGAGTGCTTCCTCTACCCAGCGATGACTTACGACTGCTTCCTGGCCATCTGCCGCTCTCTGCACTACAGCATGGTGATGAGCAGAAGGGCCTGCATGGGGCTAGCAGCCAGCATGTGACTCACCGGCTCGCTGCATGCCACGATCCACGCCACCCTGACCTTCCGCCTGCCATCCTGCGGCCCCAACCGGGTGGAGCACTTCTTCTGTGACATCCCTGCCGTGCTGAAGCTGGCCTGCGCCGACACAGCCACCAACCGAGCCCTGATTCTGACCAACACTGGGGCAGTGGCGGCCGTCTGCTTCTTGCTGCTCTGCGTCTCCTACGCCTACATAGTCTCCACCATCCTAAAGGTCCGCACTGTAGCCTGATTTTCAGTGTAATAGTTATTTAATAGGGTTATATATTTGCCAATTGCTTGGATTAGAAGGTTCTTGTCCCTGAATCTGGCTTCAGAAGAATTATATAGGTACCCCGGGGTGTACAACAGGAAGGTTCTTAGTGATAACCAAATGTGTATAATTTTATATGTTTTATTAGGATAACATAAAATGATAGACGAATAACTGATATAGCGAAAATGAACAATCAAATGGATAATGTATAATACAATCTTAATTTTAAAGATTCATATGATATCAATATTTTTATTATATGCTTTGGATTAATATACTCACGCCCTGGTTGAGAGAGATGTCTGGTTCCTCACCTCTTGAATAGAGGGGTGAAGTAAGCACTGCTGGAGAGCTAAGAGCTAAAAACTAAGACTACAAATAAGACTATAAAATGAAGAAGGAAAATCTTAACACAAACTAAAGCAAAGAAAGGTAAGAGTTGGAGTCAGGAGTCAAGAACTTTGGAAAAAAGCAAGAGTGGGGCTGGGAGCCAAGTGTGATGCTAAGGGGGAAGATGACCATCTACACTAATATGGTCACCACTGTTACAAAAAATTGTGATAAACCTTGTACAATATGCCTCATGAGCTGTCATTGGAAAAGTTGTAATCTGCTGAGTATTATTATCTTGTTCTAATGTGTGTATCAGCATTGTGTGTGGAGATATGAAACTTTGCTATATGTTTGGAACTCATCATCATGGGAGTCTGAGAAAGGCCCATGGGTTTGCGCTTCAGGGATAACAAAGGAACTGTAAACTAGAGACTGCACTGCACGTCATTCCCGAACACACCTCAGATGGCATGTACGCAGACAGTGCAAACTAGAATTGCCGTTCATATCAAGAACTGATGGCAAAGCACATATGCCATGGAACTGCTTGACCCAGTGACATAGCAAGGATTTTTCCAGCAGAAAGGGTGAAGTTATAAAAAGGGAGAACAAAGTCCCCTGGCCACCTTCTCTTCACTGGTGAATTCTGACAGGGGAAATTTTGAATAAAAGGACTGAGATCCCCAAGAGCTGTTTGGGAAACCCAGAGAGACTTATAGAAAACTGGCAGATTTAACATCCCTGGTATTATTTTGGACTGCATACTTTGATTCACCTGTAATGTATTTTCTGTGCTTTTGCCTTTTAGTAACTCCCCTTTCTTTTTCTGAGTTAATAAATAAGGATTGGCTATAACATTATCTTTGGTGTGTAACTCATAGGACTAGCCTGCTTGCTTGCATTATAGATAGATAGATAGATAGATATGTATCTTTTTATAGATTTAAGTATGATTGTGTGATTATAATAGAGTGATATATTTTATTTGTGTTGTAATGCAAGGTAACATACAGGCTATATCCTGTGTAACAGCTATGTAATTATTACACACATATTTGGGAATAAGTGTTGAAAGTATAGCAAAAACAAGATATGTATGGTTATAAATAATTAAGCAAGATAGCAAATTTCCTCATGAATTTTAGCCTAGATGTTAAAATTGTGAATGCCAGGCATCACACGAGTACACCACAAAACCCGCAAAGGGCAAGGGGCAATAGGAGGCCAGAATAACAAATGAGGTAATGGAAATAGAAAAGCAGAAGTAGTAATAATTAATATTCATGAATGATCTGCCAATAGACGATAGGTACCCCAATAGTTTGGGGGAGAAAATCCAAGTATGGATTTAGAAGGAGGACCCATATTTTTAGGGTATAAAAGGAAGGAAGAGCGCGTTGTTGGCTGTCGACCATTAGCTACACTTACTTGAAGTTCCTTTTCTTATTCTTTCTTCTTTATTTTGTATTTAGTTTTATTTGAAGTGTTAGTTTAGTTTGTAGCTCTTAGCTCTCTAGCAGTGTTTATTTCACCCCTCTACTCAAAGTTGAGAAATCAAACATCTCTCTCAACTAGGGCGTGAGTATATTAATTCAAAGCATATCAGATATATATATATATAAGTCTTTAAAATTAAGATTGTATTATCCATTATTCATTTGATTGTTGATTTTTCTCTATATCAGTAATTTGTCTATCACTTTATATTATTTTAAATAAAACTTATTAAATTATACCAGATTTGGTTTTCATTGAGAAACTTGTTATATATCTCAGGGTTCCCTATAAATTCTCCTGGAGCCTGATTCAGGGACAAGAACCTTTTAACTCAATATAATTGACAAACCTATAAATTTATTATAATTAATAAATTTGGATCAGGCTACAGATTGGCGACCCAGATGGGACTCTGGATTTTTACAACAGGTAAATTCACTTAAGGTATATTAAGATAAGAGAGCACATAGAGCTCTGTGTATGTATCTTGAAGGCTGCTTTAAAATCTGGAAGTTTGATTTCCTTTGGCTTTTGGCAGCAATCCCAGAAGTATTTCTTATTGTTTTCTTAAATGTTTTCTTAAAGCGTTTTTTTTCAAGAGTAGCAATTAATCTTGCAAGAATAATAATACGTATGTAAGGGGCTGTGGAATCGAATATAATATTGATTAAAGGTACCAGAAGTGAATATAATTGCAGTAGCACCAGAGCTCGGTGACCCACACTTTGAGGTGGTAGGGAAGTTGATTTTATTTTGTTTAAGCCGCCAGAAAGGCCACAATGTATAGTCCCCAACTTTCCCTGGCTGTGACACAGAGCGGCCCATTGTTTATAGTGTACCCCAGCTACGGTGGGTTCCAGCTGAGGAAATACCTCTCGATCAACCAAAATATATTGGTAATCGAGGGAAGAGAAAGGGAATTCGCCCCACCCTTCTGTTTTTGGGACTTGTGTAAAGTAACTGAAGAAAATATTGTTAAGACTAGTCAGGGGTTTATTTCCTTTATTACCTCTCCTTGTAATCGAAGGGACGCCTTCAGATTGAGAGTTGGGAAATATAGTGATTAAATATAGCATTTGAAAGCTAAGAAAACAGAGTTTATAAACTTTTAGTTATATTTAGTTGTTAATCAATTTCATTGGTGTTGAAATGAATGAGCCAAGAGATATGGAATTTGTGGGTGTAGCCCGCAGTACGGATTTGGAGGATTATGCTAAGAATTACATTAGAAAACATAGAGGAGGTCTAAATCAATTAAGGGATAGTGACATTATTTCTGAACATAGTAACCTATGGGGTCTTATAAGTCAAGTTTTTGATCAGGAGGTAGAACAAAAGAAAAGAAAAGCTAAAGAGGTGAATGGGATTGCTGTCAAATGTTTATTAACAGCTTGTAGTGCACTTGGGTAGAAGACGAATAAGAAAATAGAGTTACTTAAAATAGCTCAGAAAACTTTGGAGGAGAAAGAGAAAACTAACCGGGAGTTAGCAATTCGACTAAGTGAAGTTTCAAAGAACCAAGTAGCTTATAGGAAAGGACAGGAGTTGAAGAAATTGCAAGAGCAAAATCAATATCAGTTACAGGAAGCAGAAAGAAAGATTCGTGGTTGGCAGGAGAGAACAATTTCCAGTACAAAAAATAATAACTGAATATAAATTAGAATGTAACCGGTTGTCAAATCGAATCAGTAGGCTGGAAGGCTTCCTAAATGAATCGGGGCAAAATTTGTTGTCAGAACGAAATAGTAAGCTGGAAAAGCTTTGTGAGATGTTATTGAGAGAGAAGATAAGTCAGCCCGCAGCATTGACTGAGACTTTGGCTGAAACTCTTTGGTGGATAAAATAAGCATAGGGACGCAGACGGGGACGCAAAGGGAGGAAGAGATAGAGATGGAGGATAATGGAACATTGGTTCCTATTCCTCTTGGTACGGTTGAACCCATGGAAGAAAAACAGATGGCAAGGCCAGTTACTAGAAGCAGGGCGAAAGAGTTAGTTCAATCTGATAAGGAATTTCTAGAAGCAGAATTGGTTGTGCCTCAGGAATTGTAAGTGGAGTCAAAAGAGGAAGTTAGTGATGAAGCAGTGGCAAGCGATCTGTCAGGAGAAAAGGGAAGTACTGGAGTGGCACAGCAAGAGGAGGAGTGAGCTGTCATCTCAAAGGAGGCGACTGGTGAGGTACAGGGTAACGCGAGTGGAGTGAAAGGGGAGGAGATATCTTCTTGTCCGTTAGCTTCTGCTCTTGTTAAAAGAGAGAATGTGCCTTTGGAGTCTGTGATTGTGTAGGGATTGGAAGATGCAGTTTCCCAAGTGACACAAGCAGCTAGTGCCTGTGTTATAGTAATTTCTAGATTAACACAGAGAGCACCTAATGTTACATTGGCACCATATGATTTAAGAGTTCTAGGCCCTTCAGGTGGACACCTGGTCTCATTTGAACGATCATCACGAGCACTGCCTAGATCCATTGAATTTTGTGGACCAAGGACACCCCCTTGGTATATGCTGGTATCTCCTGGTGTACCTGTAGAGCACCCAACTACACCTCTTCAGGAGCTAGGGAATGTCCTGCACCAGTGTGGGGAAGTCTTAAATGAGGAACATAGAAATTTAATGGAAAGCTATCCTGATCCACTAGTTACCTTAGGGGAAAGTTCAACAGAAAGCTCTGATAGTTCCGATGAAGGACGTACTACTCAGGATAGGAGAAGGACCTCATCTTATGTGTCGGGGAATCAAACCCCGGAAGTTATCAAATCAGATTCAGATTCAGATTGTCCGGTGGCAGTAGTTACAGATATTAAGACTCTTGATTTGGTGGCTAAGCAAATAGGAATGATGGAGGATAGTTCTGTTGCAGTACATGCACAACATGTACAGGAAAAGGCAAAAGTGTTTGGCTTACCAAGGGAAGACTGGGTTAAAATCCTACAGCTCACAGTAAATCGAGCGTTGTGGAGTACATTACCCCCTGAATATAGAGTAGGTGAGAAATCTTTTAAGGAAACAGTAGCCTTATTGGAACATAATCAGCACCCAGGACAAGCTGGAGTGGCTATCCTGTCGAATTTAAAGCAAAGACCCAATGAGTCTCCACATCAATTTCATCTTCGGTTAAGTGCAGCTTGGTACAGTCATATGAGAGAGGACATAGATGGGCCACAATATGTTAGTCTATTGGTTAAAAATTCTCTCCCACAGTGCAGGAAAAGGTTAAGATGCATATCAATGATGACACTTCCTTGAAGGATGCATTGGCCTTATTGGCTAAGGCATATTCTCAGGGAGGCCTTAAATTAGGTTGGCGTGGGCCTCCTGTGGCAACGCTTCAGGAGCCACACACCAATCCCACAGTAAGAATTGAGGGACCTTTGAGGACATCACCTCAAGGAATACGCCAAGGTGTTTCTAAATTCCCTGAAAACAAACGTTGGCAAAATAATTCTAACCCAAGGAATAATCCTGGATCTTCGAGTGGGCGTGCCCCTCTACAGGGTTATACGTTTGGACCTGGTGTGGGGCCCTGGGATCGTGTTCCTTTTTTTTCAGATACAACCAGGGACCAATCACGACCGCAGAGATTCAGATCACCACCACCCCGTCGAAATGAAGACGTGGTCATGCCAATGCTAAAACAATGCAACAAACCTTGGAAGCACAACACCAGGATATCCGGGAACTTTGGACACGTCTAACTGAGCTGATATTGGAAAGCCAAGGCCCAGTACACTTGGACCGTCCCGTGGCCTCCATTGACTCATGTTCTTATCTCCCATGGACAGCTTCCCCTGTTAGAGGGTTAGCTGCCCCTGAGGGGATGGCTGGAGAACTTGCAGAATATTTGGCATGACATCATCAGGCCCCAAGATAGCCCTTTAGATAAGGATGCAAGCGGGAGACCCACAGTATCTGTAGTAGTAGGGGGCCGCTACATGAATTTTATTATAGATACTGAAGCAGCAATTAGCATTATTCATGTCGAAGACCCTAAAACTTCTCCTCTGTCTTCAAGGCAGACAAAAGTGCTATCAACTTTTGCAAATAACCAGGTCATGACAATATTATCTAAGGCCACTGAAATATAAATAGGTCATATGCAAAAACTCACACCTTTGCTCTAATGAGATTGGCAGACCCAGGAAACAGATTACTAGGATCTGATTTCCTATATAAACAGGGATGTGTTATTGATTTGATTAATCAGTTGTTGTATTTTACAGAACAGGCAATTAACCACCCACAATGGCAATTGACCATGCCTGAATGTGGCATGGTGCCTCCAGTGGAGGAATCAGAACCAGAAGGCTAGAACATGAACAAAATAGTGGCTTAACACTCAGAACAACCTGAGTTACAAATTCTGCTCCCCAAGCATGCGGATGCTTTTGCTACACACAAACATGATTGTGAATGCATGTCAGTCACTATTATTGTAGAAGGAGGAGATATATCAGCCCAGAAACAATACCCTTATCCAGATCAAGCCAAACCATATATAGACAAGACTGTTAAGTCTTTACTAACACAAGGAGTACTACGCAGGTGCACTTCCACTGCCAATTCCCCATCTGCACAACACCATCAAAGGGGGGAGGCAATAAAATCAGATCAGGGAGTGGACAAAACTGTCCAGTGTCTTGCATCTGTGGGATGGTGGCCGCTTCTGAAAATGGATGTACAACAATACTGTGATAACTGCTTGGCTTGTGCTCAAGCCAATCCTACTCCATCTAAAAGAAATGCGCCATTAAAATCTCAGGTATATGAGGGACCATGGATGGCTTTGCAGATTGACTTCATAGGTCCTCTGCCAAGGACTCAGAGAGGCAACCAATATCTGTTAGTGGTTGTCGATCCTTTCTCAAAGTGGGTAGAGGCATTTCCTTTAAAAGCCAATACTGCAAAAGCCACAGCTAAGGTACTAGTAGAACAAGTTTTCTCTAGATGGGAAATCCCTGTAAAGGTGGAATCAGATCAGGGATCACATTTTACTGGACAGTTCTTTAGAACTGCCTTAAATTAATGGGAGTCCCGCAGAGACTCAGTCATCTGGGATGGTGGAACAAACCAATTGAACTATAAAAATAATGTTGAGGAAACTAGTTGATACCAATGGATGTAACTGGGCTACCCTCATGCCTTTAATTCTAATGGCATTGAGAGCAACACCTGCTGCGTCTACTGACAAAACACCCTTTGAGGTGAGGACAGTCCGAAACATGCGGCTACCAGAACACCTGATTTGGCACACTAGTGGCACTCAACTGGAGGGAATAAAAATGGATACATACCTGCAGAATCTGCAACACAATTTAAATCAGGTCCACATGCAGGTAGCTGTTAAATTGGGAAAATCCAGATGAAAGGCAAAGGCCTACTTCGATAAAACTCAGAGAGAGAGTACTTGGGCAGTTGCTGATCTGGTAATGTTGTTAACATACAAGGCACCAGAGCATGGATTGTGTAACCGATGGAGCGGACCATTCCGAATCATCGATAAACTCAGTTCAGTAGTGTACACAATTAGGGTAACAGGAGGCAAGCGTATTAAAAACAAAATTTTCCACGCTAATCAGTTAAAGTTATATCAATCATTCAGGTCTCAGGAGCAACTTCCTCCTCAAGAGCTAGGTGAACAGCAGTTGAAACAGTTGCCGCTGAAGCCCAGCAATCAACCATCATGAAATGGACACTGGTATTCCTGATTTACTACACCCTTATTGTCGTTTTAAGGGTAAGACTGAGCCAGAATCACGAATTTGGGATACAACATATCACCCAAGACCAGAAAGCACAGCAACATGTACCTGATCGATCAGTTAAACATTTGAAGCCAAATGCTCCAAAGAAAGGAATGAAAGAGACTATTGCAATCAATCCAGGCCGGATGGTTACCTTAGAAACGCTTCCCAAACCTGTGGGAAATGTTTCAATGGACTCATTCCTTCATATCGTATATGCTTTAAGTATTAATGTGGAGGTAAACATTGTTTGGAGTTGGAAGAGAGAAACGGGTAAAACCCTCACCCTCGCCTGATTTAAAATTTGAAGAATATGAGGTATTTTTAAATTCAAAATATACTGGGAAACAGGAAACAAAATAATAGAAACTACACGAAAGGGGACTAAATTGTCAGCCTGGACTAGTGTTTGGCAGTTATAGAACAGGAGTGTGTACCACCACTCGAGCCCAATGTTACAGGGAGAAAAAGGACTAGCTCAGGAGGAGCAATTCACTATTTATAACGTGCATGACATAGCCCAGTTGTTTAATGAAACCCAGCTTAAAATTAACCAATTAATTGCAGTAAACAATGGTCAACAAAAGGACCAACATTTAGGAAAGGAAATTATCTGCTCTGCATATGGAGAATATGGTATAGATACTATCGCAGATACATTGCAAGCTCTAAAATTGGATTACAAGAATGCATTGTGGTACAGGGAATTGCAATAGGAATTATCTTCATCCTATTAGGATGCATCCAGTGTAAAATTTATAAGTACAAGCCAAAACTCAGACACAATCAGGAACAAAATTCTAATCGGGAAGAATACGTCTCCATAAGGGTCAGGTACCAGAATACAGAAGACCATCATTATGATACTCTTCCTCCTCCTCAAGCTGTAGGAAGAGATGAGGAAATTATTCCCTCAAACAACTAACCATAGAGATCCACACTTATGTGATGGGGTTTATTATGCAACCACCCCATCAAAGAGGGGATTAGTAGCCTATACAACTAGCCTCCTTGCTTGCATTATATAGATATATGTATCTTTTCTTATAGATTTAAGTATGATTGTGTGGTTATAATAGAGTTATTAGTATATATTTTTGCTGTAATGCAAGGTACCTTACAGGCCACATCCTGTATGACAGCTATGTTGTTATTATTATACACATATTCGGGAACTAGTGTTGAAAGTGTTGACGTATAGCAAAAACAAGACATATATGGTCATGTTTTTGCATGGATGATTTAGCAGTTAGCAGACATGCTCGGGACCTTTAGCCTAGATGTTGAAAGTGTTGATGTCAGGCATCAAAGGGTGAAGTAATGGAATTTCACTCAAAAGGGAAGTGAATTACATTAATATTCATGAACCTGACGGCCTATAGAGTATGCGTACCCCAATAATTTGGGGGTAGAAAATCCAAGTATGGACTGAGAAGGAGGAACCATATTCTTGGGGTATAAGAAGGGGAAGATTGTGATATTTGGGGCAATCGTCATCTACTGCTTGCTTGCTGAGAAGAATACTGTGAGAGACAGTATCAAAAGCTTTGCTAAAGTCAAGGTATATCACATCCACCGCCTTCCCTACATCCACAGATCCAGTCACCTCATCATAGAAAGCAATCAGGTTGGTCAGGCATGACTTTCCCTTGGTGAATCCGTGTTGACTGTTCCTGATCACCTTCCTCTCTTCCAAGTGCCTTAAAATGGATTCCTTAAGGACCTGCTCCATGATTTTTCCAGGGATTGAGGTGAGGCTGACCGGTCTGTAGTTCCCTGGATCCTCTTTCCTCCCTTTTTGGAAGATGGGCACTAGATTTGCTTTTTTCCAGTCCTCAGGGACCTCCCCCTGTTGCCATGAACTTTCAAAGATGATAGCCAATGGCTCTGAAATCACCTCAGCCAACTCCCTCAGCACCCTCGGGTGCATTGCATCCGGCCCCATGGACTTGTGTATGTCCAATCCTTCTAAATAGTCTTGGACCTGTTTCTTCAGCACTGCGGGATGCTCGCCTCCTTCCCAATCTGTGCCACCCAGTACAGTAGTCTGGGCGCTGATCTTGTCTGTGAAGACAGAGGGAAAAAAGGCATTGAGTACCTCAGCTTTCTCCACATCCTCCGTCACTATGTTGCCTCCCTCTTTCTCTAAGGGGCCCACACTTTCCCTAATCCTCCTCTTGTTGGCAACATGCCTGTAGAAACCCTTCTTGTTCCCCTTCAAGTCCCTTGCTAGCTGCAACTCCAATTGTGCTTTGGCCTTCCTGATTTCATTCCTGCACGTTCGAGCAGTGTTTTTATAATCCTCCCTAGTCATCTGACCAAGATTCCACTTCTTGTAAGCTTCTTTTTTGTGTTTAAGTTCGCCAACGACATCTTTGTTAAGCCAAGCTGGACGCCTACCATATTTGCTATTCTTTCTGCATGTTGGGATGGTTTGCTCCTGTGCCCTCAGTAAGGTCTCTTTAAAATACAGCCAGCTCTCTTGGGTTCCTTTCCCCCTCATATTAGCCTCCCAGAGAATCCTGCCCATCAGTTCCCTGAGGGAGTAAAAGTCCGCTTTTCTGAAGTCCATGGTCCGTATCCTGCTGTTCTCCTTTCTTCCTTTCGTCAGGATCCTGAACTCGACTATCTCATGGTCACTGCTGCCTAGGTTGCCACCCACTTCTACTTCCCCTACCAAATCTTCCCTGTTTGTGAGCAGCAGGTCAAGAGAAGCACGGCCCCTAGTTGGTTGCTCCAGCACTTACACCAGGAAATTGTCTGCGACACTCTCCAAAAACTTCCTGGATTGTTTGTGCTCTGCTGTATTGCTCTTCCAGCAGATGTCAGGGTGATTGAAGTCTCCCATGAGAATCAGGTCCTGTGAACTGGAAACTTTCCCTAGTTGAGTAAAGAAAGCCTCATCTACCTCATCCTCCTGGTCTGGTGGTCTATAACAGACACCCACCACGATATCACGCTTATTGTTCTTACTTCTAAGCTTAACCCAGAGACACTCAACTGACTTATCTCCAGTTTCATACTGGAGCTCAGAGCAGTCATAGTGCTCTCTTACATACAGTGCAACTCCTCCCCCCTTTCACCCCTGCCTGTCCTTCCTGAACAGTTTATACCCATCCATGACCGCGCTCCAATCATGAGAGTTATTCCACCAAGTCTCAGTTATTCCAATCATGTCGTAATTTCTTGACTGTGCCAGGACTTCCAGTTCCTCCTGCTTGTTTCCCAGGCTTCTTGCATTTGTGTACAGGCACTTGAGATAAGTAGCCAATTGGCCTACTTTCACAGTATGAATCGGAAGGCCTCCCCTGCTGCACCCTCCTCCTTCTGCTTCCTCGTGGTGTCCCTCTTCCCCACTTACCTTCGGGCTTAGGTCCCCGTCCCCCATCGAAACTAGTTTAAAGCCCTCCTCACTAGGTTAGCCAGCCTGTCTGCGAAGATAATCTTCGCTGTCTTTGTTAGATGAATCCCGTCCCTTCCTAGTAATCCTTCTTCCTGTAACAACATCCCATGATCGAAGAATCCAAAGCCCTCTCTTCGACACCACCTACGTAACCACACGTTTACTTCTGCAATGCGACGGTCCCTACCTGGGCCTTTTCCCTGAACAGGGAGGATGGATGAGAACACCACTTGCGCTTCAAACTCCTTTATCTCTTTTCCCAGAGCCACATAGTCCGCAGTGATCCGCTCAAGATCATTCTTGGCAGTGTCATTGGTGCCCATGTGGAGAAGTAAGAAGGGGTAGAGGTCTGAGGACTTGATAAGTTTTGGTAGTCTCTCCGTCACATCTGTAATCCTAGCTCCAGGCAAGCAGCACACTTCTCTAGTTTCCCGGTCCGGACAGCAGATGGATGACTCCGTCCCCCTTAGGAGGGAGTCCCCGACCGCCAGCACCCTTCTCTTCCTCTTCGGAATGGTGGTCATGGAACCCCCATCCCTAGGAGAATGCATCCCTTGCCTTCTGATCAAATGGGTCTCTTTCTGATCCATTCCCTCTGAAGGGTCCTTCAAATCATTCTCCACCGTAGTACTTGTGCAGAGAGGATGAAAACGATTCCTTACTTCTATCTGCATGGTGGGCACGTGGGTTCTCTTTCTTCGGGAGGTCACATGCTGCCAATTTTCTTCCCCATTCTTCAGTTTCGCCTGCACGGCCTTCTCTGAATCTTCCTTACTCTCTGCCTGTGCCTGATGGAGAAAGACATCGTTTTCTGTAATGCAATGCAGGGTTGATATTTGGGTGTCTAGTCCTTTAACCTTCTCTTCCAATAAGGAAACCAGCCTGCACTTGGTACAGATGAAGTCATCTCTATCCTGTGGGAGGAAGACAAACATAGCACATCCAGTGCAGGTAACAACAACAGATCGCTCCATCTCCATACTTTTCCTCTGAGAGCCTCCTCCGATGCTCACGTTCCTCCTCAGCAACGTCTGTAAGGCACAAACCTGCAGTGGGCTCTCTCCACAGGCGAACTCCCAGGCAAACTCCCTCCTTCTCCTTCTGTTAGCCGCCCCTCTGTTCACCGCTCAGCTGGTTCTGAGCTGGCTGCTTTTTATAAGGCTGGGGCAGTTGTCCTGCCCCCACAATTTACCCCTCAAAGCCCACCTGGATCAAAGCACTCCCAATCAACCAATCAGACACACCCTCACCTGCCAAATGGTCCCTGTAACTGCACCAGTCACAAGCACACACACACAGTCAGCTGTAACTTGCACCAGTCACACAACTGTTCTCTCAGATACTCCCCGCTCTAGCACAGCACACAAAACACAGCTCCCCTCACTTAGCACTCACCTGGGCTCCTCTCGGACAGATCCCAGGCAAACTCCCTCCTTCTCCTTCTGTTCACCGCCCCTCTGTTTGCCGTCATCTGCATGTGTAATTAACCAGGGGCTATAAACAGGCCCAGGTGAGGAAAAGAGAGGAGGGAGAAGCCAGGGAGTGGAAGGGGAGCAGAAGCTCTACCTGTCTGGCTGCAGAGGCTCCTGAGACAGCTAGTCAAACTGTATGTGTTCGGAAGGTGGTGGGACTGCGCACTGGAAATAAACTGCACTGGCTGCTGAACAAGAGGGTCTCGGAGTCATTCGTGACAGAGAGGGTGGCCGAAGTGGGGAGGTGGCAGCAGAGAACCCTTATGGGAATCAAGCACCTTATATAGACATTTTAACATTTGTGGCAGGATGCGCCTGTTCTGCCCTGTGGATCCTGCGCTTCACCGGCTACGCCAGTGGTGCGGCTGGGAGGGGAGTGAAGCGGGTGGACCCGGTCCTGCTCTCTGCCCCAGGCCCCCGACCCAGGGACCCTGTGAGGAGTGGTCTCACCCTGATTAGTCCCTGAGACCGACTACCTTCCCTGGGTCGCCTGTCTGTGGCCCCCCTGGCTTGTAGCCTGCTTCCTGGTACCGGCGTGAAGGGTTGTTCGGCCTTCCCCAGCTGGAGCCTCTCCATCGCGGTGTGGTAGCAGCAGCAGATGATATTCCCAAGTCCTGCAGCTGTAGCTGCGGCAGGGCAGGGCAGCTCCACTCCGCTCCACTTTGCTTCGCTTCGCTTTGCTTCGCTTTGCTTTGCTTTCTCCCCTCTGGCTGTTAACTCCCTTTCAGCCTTCTTGGCCTGCCTGAAATGGAGGCTTTTAACTGTTGGGGCAGATTCTTTGATACGCTCCAGGTGGCCCAATTGGCCCAATTGTTTTGAATTAGCCCCAGCTGGGTTACCCAGGGAAGAGGGCTTTCTGGAGCCTGGGGCGAATATCCATGCCCTCCAGCCCTCTTCTACTGTGGGTGGAGGAGCCTGCTGCTGCCCCGAGGAGCCCCTGCTGCTACTGCCCCTTCCTGGGGGTGCTGCCTGCTCGCCCCCCAGCTGGCTGTGGGGGCCTGCTGCTTCCCCTGCTGCTGCCGCCGTGAGCACCCTTCCCCTGCTGCTGCTGTCCCCCCTGGCCCCAGCCTCTGGGGCACTCCTGCCCCTTCCCTTCTCCCTCCCCCCTTCCCTGTTCCTGCCCCCTGCTTTTTTTGCAGCTCTCCCCACTCCGTAGCCTCCTCCCTGTTTGTCGCCCCTGCCCCTGGTTTGTTTGTTTGTCTGCCCTGCCCCTGCCCCTGGTTTGTTTGTTTGTCGCCCCTGCCCCTGCCCCTGCCCCTGCCCCTGCCCCTGGTTTGCTCCTTGCCTTGCCCAGGCTCAGTGGGCTTGCAACAGGGCCTTTTCAGCCCTGCTTTGGCCCTGCCCCCCTTTCCCTTCCGTTGCAGCTTCCCTCTCTGCCCTGGCCCAGTATTCCTGCCCTGCGGTGCTCATGGCCCCCTTTACCTGACCCCCCCCGTTTCTTTGTTGCCCCCCCGCACACTGCACCCCCTCCCCTAAGCTGAACTAGCCCCTGCTCCCAGTGCAGCCGGAGGAGCCGGTGCTTCCACCTGGGCTGGTGAGTGTGTTCTTTGCATCCCTGCCTGGATCGTCCCGTCCCCCTCCTTCTCCTTTACCCTGGTGCCCTCCTCCCCGGCTTTCAGCCTAGCGGGGAGGAGCGGTTCACCTTTCCCCTCCCCCACCCCCTCCTCTCCCCTCTCCACTCCCCTACCCCGTCTCCCTTCCCCCCCGCCCCTCCGACCTCGCTCCCACACCCTTCCCCCTCTAATTCCCCTCCCTCTCGCCTCCTCTGCTGCCCCCCTTAACTCCCACCCTTCCTGCTGCGCTCCTACCTTTCCCCAGGATGCGTGCGTGTCTGGGGCCGGGACCCCCTCCCTGGACGCTCCTGCCCATTGCCCCGAGCCCCCCTTCCCGCCCAAGGCGTCTACCCCCACCACCTCCACCAGGCCACCGGCCGTCGGGCCCGGGGCCCCGGCGGTGGACGCCCCAGGAGGGGACTCTAGGGACTCTTCCGCTGCTCCAGCTCCCGCCCCCCCTTCAGCTCAGGGGGGAGCGCCCTCGGCCGGGAAGAAGGGCCAGGGGAAGAAAAAGGGCAAGGGCCCTGCCCGAGCGGCGCCCCCACCCGTGGTGGGGCCTGCTCCCCCTTCCCCCGCTGTCCCTTCCCCCGCTGTTCCCTCCACCAGCTCTGGGGGCGGCGCCGCTCCCAGAGCGTATGCCCAGGTTGCTGCGGGTCCTCTGCCCGCCGCCGCCGTGTCATCTGGCCCGCCCGCCGCCTCCAGCACCATCCCAGGAGGCCGGGGCCCCTTCCCCACCCTTACCAGGAGGCATGGGGTCCGCTGCCTCCTGGTGCCGGCCTCGCCCCACGTAGAAACCTACGTGCGGGCGTTGGCGCGGGTGGTGGGGCCCACGGCCGTGGTGGCGGCCTCCAAGATGTACGGGAAGGTGGTCTTCTTCCTGGCATCGGAGGCCGCCGCCCAGGAGGCGGTGGTGACGGGCCTGGTGGTAGGGGGCGTCCACGTCCCGGTGGAGCCCCTGGAAGCCCTGGGCGTACGGGTGGTTTTTACCTCTGTTCCGCCCTTCCTCCCCAATGCCGCCCTTCTGCCTTTCCTCTCAGCCCTGGGGAGGCCCATCTCCACCATCAGCCCGCTTCCCCTCGGCTGTAAGGACCCCGCCCTCCTCCACGTCCTCTCCTTCCGCTGGCAGGTGCAAATCCAACTGCCGCCGGCGGCGGCACGTGGCGGGGAGGCGCTAGAGGGGTCGTTCCTGGTGCCCCATCAAGGGGCCCAGTACAGGGTCCATTACAGCACGGGCGAGGCCCGGTGCTTCCTCTGCCGGGCGACGGGGCACGTCCGGAGGGACTGCCCCCTGGCCCGGCAAAGCGGGGAGCCCGGGCCCCCCGGGACCCAGGGGGGTGCCAGCCAGACCAGCGGCGGCGCCCCCCTCAGCCGAGCGGTCCCTGTGGCTGCCCCTCCCCCATCGACGGCCACCTCCGCTCGGGCCCCGGGGGTGCCTCCCCCGGTGCGCCCAGACGAGCGGGCGGGCCCCGCTGACGCCCGGAGTAGTCTGGCGGGGCCTGCGGGGAGAGGGAGCCAGGGCCGCCTGGGGCGGGCACTGGGGTGGGATCGCCCCAGGGCGGGGTTTTTCCTTCCCCTCCCCTGCTGCCCCACCTCCGCCTTCCCTCGTCCCATCCCCTGCGCTCTTGCCCCCTGGCCCTGCCCCTACCGCCCAGCCCTCCACCTCGGAGGGCTGGGTGCTCGTGCAGGGTAAGCGTGGCAAGCGCAAGGCCGGGACCCAGCGCCCCCTCCCCCTCGTCACCGAGGGGGGTGAACATCCCTACAAGTCCCGCAAGGGGGCTGCTGGACCCGGGCCTTCCGCCGCGCCCCCTGCACCGGCCGAGGAGACTGCAGCGGCAGCTGAGGGCGGTACCATCTCCCTCCTAGAGTCCCTTCTAGAGGAGTCCCCGGCCGGAGGCCCCTCTGCCCCCACGCCCCTCGCACCCCATGTCGGTGTTGAGGCTGCTCCCTCCTCGGTCCCTGCCGAGGAGGACCTTGTGGTGGCGGGGGGAGATTTCTCCTCCTTAATGGAGGAAATAGACGCCTTGGGCCTAACCCCGGCGTGTCCAGGGGTGGACGAACCCTCCCGTCCGGAGGGTTCGGCCGAGGACGGCCCCCAGACGCCCTCCCCTTTCCCCTCCCTTCCTTCTCTAGCCGATGGCCCCGCTCCTGTCCCCGAGACCCTTCCGGACGCTTCCCCCTCCCCGGTCGATGGTGCCATCTCCGCTGCGACCCTTGGGGCGATGGCCGAGGCCGTACACCCGGGCCCCGGGCAGCTGGACTTTCCACTCTCCAGCGCGGGATGGCCCCCCCCCCGTCGACCCAGTCACCCCTCCCCAGGAGTGTGGAGCCACCCGTGCTGCGGCTCCCGAGTCTGGCCCCGAGGCCGTCCCCCCCATCTCGCCTGACCCTCCGGCTCCCGGCCCCGATCCAGAGGCACCACGCCCCGCTGGCCCGGCCACCGCGGAACCCGCACCCACTCCTGACCCTGTTCCCCCCCCTGTTCCCTGCAACGACCCTGCCCCTGTCTTGATTCCTCCCCTTCTCCTTGGTCCCGCCCCTCCTCCTACTCCCGCCCCCGAACCCTCCCTCCCTCCCCCCGCTACCTGTGTCCCCGCCGCCCCTGGAGTTGTCTCCTTCCCTATAGAGAGCTCCCAGGAGGCGGCCTTTGTTTTCACCACTCCCAGCCCTTTAGGGGCTGCTGTCTTCCCTCCGCCGCTGCCCCCGACATCTGTTCCATCCGGCAGCGGGGCCGCTGTAGGGGCCGAGCCGGAGGACGAACCCCCCGAGGCGCTGCGTGAGGAGCTGCGCACTTTTTTGCGGGACTCACGCGGTGCCCGGAACCGGGTGCAGCTCGCACTGCAGCGCTGGGGGGACTACCACCGCGTCCTCCGGGCCGTGAGGGCCACGCTGAAGGAGGGGAAAGGGACCGGGCGGCAGGACACCGCGGCCTATCAGCGGGCCCGCAGCTTCCGTGACGCCCTGCTGGTCTTTGGGACTGGTCACGGGCTGCTGCGGAGCCCGGCGAGGCCCGCTGGTGTTCCTGGCCGCGAGGATCCCCCCCATCCCTCCTCCTAATGCCAGTCACTTTTGCCACTTTGAATACCAGGGGCTGCAAGATGGGTCTCCGCAGGACGCAAGTGCTCTCCTTCCTTCGGGAGGGAGGGTACTCCGTGGCGTTCCTGCAGGAGACCCCACGGACCCAGCCGCCGAGGCCAGCTGGCGGCTGGAGTGGGGAGACGGGGTGCACTTGAGTCATCTCTGTTCTCCCCCAGCCTGCAGCCCGAGGTGCTGGGGATCACCGAGGTTGTGCCGGGCCGCCTGCTGCACCTCCGGGTCCGCATGGAGGGGCTGGCGTTGCATCTCGTCAACGTCTACGCCCCGACTGCGGGCCCGGAGCGGGTGCAGTTCTTCCGGCGGGTGGCCGCCTTCCTCTGTGTACTGGATCCTCGCGAGTGCCTGGTCTTGGGCGGGGACTTTAACACCACCCTCGAGGAGCGGGACCGCACGGGGACCGAGCAGTGCCCGGCCGCCGCAGACGTCCTCCGGGAGATTATAGACCATCACTCCCTGGTGGACGTCTGGCGCGACCACCACCCGGACGACGTTGTCACCTTCACTTTTGTCCGGGTGGGGGAAGACCGGTCGCGCCACTCGCGGTTGGACCGCATCTATATTTCTTGTCACCATCTTTCACGGGCCCACTCCTCCAGAGTACGGCCGGCCCCGTTCTCGGACCACCATTTGGTGACCGTGATGGCCTCTCTGACGGCAGAGAGGCCGGGGCCGGCCTACTGGCATTTCAACAACAGCCTGCTGGAGGACGTGAGCTTCGTGGCGTCCTTCCGGGAGTTCTGGCTGGCCTGGCGGGGGCAGAGGCGCGCCTTTCCCTCGGCGCGGCGCTGGTGGGACGTGGGGAAGGTGCGCGCCCGGCTCTTCTGCCGCGACTACACTCGGGGGGCCAGCCAGCGGAGGGATGCGGGGATAGAGCAGCTGGAGCAGGAGGTTTTGGAGCTCGAGAGGCGTCTGGCCGCCAGCCCCTGTGATCCGTCCCTCTGCGGAGCGTGCCGGGAGAAGCGGGAGGAGCTCCGTGCCCTCGAAGACCTTCGGGCTCGGGGTGCCTTCGTTCGATCCCGCATCCGTCTCCTTCGGGAGATGGATCGCGGCTCCCGCTTCTTCTACGCCCTGGAGAAACGACAGGGGGCCCGGAAGCACGTCACCTGCCTTCTGGCAGGGGACGGCGCCCCCCTGACGGATCCGGTGGAGATGCGTGGAAGGGCCCGGGCCTTCTACGCTGACCTCTTCTCCCCGGATCCGACCGAAGCCGCCGCCCGCAGGATGCTCTGGAACGAACTTCCCACGGTCGGCACGGGCGACCGGGACCGGCTGGAGCTCCCTCTCACTCTGGCTGAGTTCTCGGACGCCCTCCACCTCATGCCCACCAACAAATCCCCGGGCATGGACGGGCTGACCGTGGAGTTCTACCGCGTGTTTTGGGACGTCCTCAGCCCGGACCTCTCCATCGTCTGGGCCGAGTTCGAGGCCAGCGGAGAGCTCCCCCTGTCGTGCAGGCGGGCCGTGCTCGCCCTGCTGCCGAAGAAGGGGGACCTCCGCGACCTCCGGAACTGGCGTCCCATCTCGCTCCTCTGCACGGACTATAAAATCGTGGCCAAGGCCGTCTCCCTGCGGCTGGGGTCCGTGCTGCAGGACGTGGTCCATCCCGACCAGACCTACACCGTCCCGGGCCATACCATCTTTGACAACCTGTATTTGGTCCGGGATCTCTTAGAGCTTGGGTGTAGGGATGGTCTGTCGTTCGCCCTCCTGTCTCTGGATCAGGAGAAGGCGTTCGACAGAATGGACCACGGGTATCTCCTGGGCACCCTGCGGGCGTTCGGCTTCGGGCCCCGCTTTGTGGGTTTTCTCCGGGTGTTGTACGCCTCCGCGGAGTGCTTGGTCAAGCTCAACTGGACCCTGACCGAACCAGTCAGCTTCGGGCGTGGAGTGCGCCAAGGCTGTCCGCTGTCGGGCCAGCTGTACGCCCTGGCCATTGAGCCCTTCCTCTGTCTCCTCCGTCGGAGGATGACAGGTTTGGTGCTCCGTGAGCCGGCGCTGAGGCTGGTCTTGTCAGCGTACGCTGACGACGTGCTCCTCGTGGTCCAGGACCCGGGCGACCTGGTGCGGTTGGAGGCCTGCCTGGCCGTCTACTCGGCAGCCTCCTCCGCCCGGGTCAACTGGGCCAAGAGCTCTGCCCTGGCGGTAGGGGCCGGGTGGCGGACGAGCTCCCTCCCACCCGCGCTTCAAGCCATCCGGTGGAGCGCGGGTCCGCTGCTCTATCTGGGCATTTACCTTTCTGCCACCCATCCCTCCCCGGCAGAGAACTGGCAAGATTTGACGGACAGGGTGGTGCGGCGGCTCCGGAGCTGGACGGGACTTCTCCGGTGCCTCTCCCTTCGAGGGAGGGCGCTGGTCCTTAACCAGCTGGTCCTGTCCATGCTCTGGTGCCGCCTCAACACCCTGGTCCCGACCCCAAGTTTCCTGGCCTACCTCCAGAAGCTAGTTCTGGAGTTCTTTTGGCCAGGACTGCACTGGGTCTCTGCAGGGATTCTGAGTCTCCCCCTGGAGGACGGGGGGCAGGGCCTGTGCTGCATCCGCAGCCAGGTCCACACCTTCCGCCTCCAGGCCCTGCAGAGACTCCTTTACGGTGCAGGTAGTCCGGCGTGGAGCCACTTGGCGCACACCTTCCTCCGCCGCCTCCGAGGGCTCCGATAGGACCGGCAGCTCTTTTTCTCCACCCGAGAGGTCTTCCGCGAGACCTCTCCGAGCTGCCGGTCTTCTACCAGGACCTCCTACAGACCTGGAGGCTGGTCTCTGCCTCCGGGCCCCCTTTGGTCCCCGAGGGGGAGGATCTCCTCGCGGAGCCCCTGCTACACAACCCACAACTTGGTGTGCAGGTGGCGGAGACCCCCTCGGTGCGACGGAGGTTGGTTCTGGTGGGAGTCACCAAGATCGGAGACCTCCTGGACTACGCCCGGGGGGACTGGGTGGATCCCCATGCGCTGGCTCGGCGCATGGGGCTCTCCACCCCTCGTACCCCCCGGCGCATACTCGAGGAGGTGAGGGCAGCCTTGCCCCCCGCTGCTCACGCCTACCTCGTGCGGGTCCTGGGAGAGGGTACTCCCCACCCGCCCCTCAGCCCTGGCCCTCCGGCACTCTCCATCGGGCCCCGGCCCCGCGAGCCCGCTCGGCCCCCCCTACCCTACGCACCGAGCCGGCTGCACGATTTGCAGCCGGTCCCTTTCCGAACCGCGCCGAGAGACCACCTTTACACGCTCGTGCTCCATACCCTTCACTTCCCCGCCCTCGCGTCCCGCCCCGACACCAAATGGCGGGACCTTCTACCACCTCTGGAGGGCGGGGACCCCCGGTGGGCCAGCCTGTATTCCACCTTGACCCCACGGCCCACCGGGGACATCAGTTGGCGGCTCCTTCATGGAGCCGTGAGCACGGGCGTGTACTTGGCGCAGTTCACCCCCCGCCCCGACACCTGCCACTTTTGCGGCACGAGGGAGACCCTGGCGCACGCATACCTGGAGTGCGCCAGGCTGCAGCCCCTCTTCCGGCTCCTCCAGAA
Source organism: Emydura macquarii macquarii (assembly GCF_026122565.2). Taxonomy (NCBI): domain Eukaryota; kingdom Metazoa; phylum Chordata; order Testudines; family Chelidae; genus Emydura; species Emydura macquarii. The sequence continues at coordinate 135,020 of NW_027131767.1, forward strand.
CCTCCTGCTGAGGTTCTGGCTGCACTTTTCCCCACACTTGTTTATCTATGCGCACCCCATCCGTGGCCCCACGAAGTCGCGGGACCTCCTCGTCAACCTCCTCCTGGCCCTGGCCAAAGTTACCATCTACAATACCAGGGAGGGGAGGTTGGCTGGGGAGGCGCCCTGCGACTGTGGGGCCTATTTCCGTTCCCTTCTCCGTTCATGTCTCCGGGCAGAGTTCTCCTGGGCGGCATCCGCCGGCTCCATGGATACCTTCCGGGAGCGGTGGGCGCTGTCCGGGGTTCTCTGCTCGGTGTCCCCTTCCGGTTCCTTTCTTTTATACCTTTGACCCTCACGCCCTTTTCCTGTTTTTGCATTTGTTGTCCCCCGGAATTAGTTACCTCCTCGGTCCAGTGGCTCCTCCCTTAAACTGGGGGAGGGGCCTTGAACGGTGGGCGGACTGGCACCCGCCCACCTCCCTAGGTTGTAAATAGGAGCACTCTTTCATAGCCGTCCAGTCTGGCCCTGTCACACATCCTCCCCCCCTGCTCAAGCCCCCAGCGTTGGGCAACTTGGGACTTCAGACAGTGAACCCGAGACAGGCCATCAGCTTTCCCGTGGCGACATCCCACCCTGTGCTGTATGGTGAACCGTAAAGTTTGGAGGGACAAGAAGCACCGGGTCACCCGCGCATTTTTCTTCCTGGTCCACTGCATCCACGTGCGGTCTGGCCCTGTCACACATTATTTTAACTTAAATCAATAAATTAATTCTATGTCATTCTTCCTGTGGTGGAAAAGTGTTCTTTGCTTGCTGTTTTTTTAAGAGGAATGTGTGCAGTGTTTCTTAAAGATAATCAGCCAGGATAATGAGGATGGATAGGGATCCCATTGAAGTCACTGGGATTTAGCCAATCTCTTCAAAGGGACCAGGATTTGGCCAAATGCACACAAAGATCCAAGAGCAGCTAACAGTAGGTTGGAAAAAGTGAGTGCAACTGAGATGAACAGGGGAGATCTCAGCTAAACTTGTGCTAATACAAAGTAGCTCCATCAACATTGCTGGTTTAATACTGACCGGTTCTGGCACCAAGATACTAGCCTAAATTCAGTAGTGAAATAAACATTGGTGTTTGCAGTGTTGTTGCAGCCATGTTGGTCTCAGGTATTAGAGAGACAAGATGGGTGAGGTGTTATCTTTTATTGGAACAACTCTTTCTGGTGAGAGCCCAGCTTTCAGACATATACAGAGCTTTCCTTCAGGTCAGAAGAAGAGTCCTGTGTAAGCTCGAAAGCTGGTCTTTCTCACCAACAAAGTGGGTCCAGTAAAGATATCATCTCACCCACCCTGTGTCTCTAACAAATGCTAAGGTATTTGTATGGCGTCATGTTGTTATATTATTGGTGTAAGTGAAAAATGCCATTGACCTGCCATTCCATACACCAGGGGTTCCCAAACTGAACCCAGAGGTGGGCCAAAGCACAGTCCTGAGTCTGGGCCATTGACCTCATACATCCCCCAACCTCCCCCACAACCTCATACGTTGGTGGAGTGGGAGCCAGTGATGGCCCCTGCCCATGGCCAGAGGGACCCAGCATCCCCGATGAGTGGCAGAGGGCAAGGTAGAGATGCCAGGAAGTAGGCAGAGGGCAAGGAGAAGGCATCAGCCCTGAGGCGGTGGCTCTCAGGGTAGCTGGAGGAGACCAGAGGGTTCACAGCTACTCTGAGCCACCGCATCCTGCAATCTTTGGCTGTCAGGCCCCTTGAAGTATCAGCCCCCCCAGGGACTGTGGTTTGGTGGTGCTGCTCCGTTTCTGCCTCACCAATGCAGTAATCAGGACTGTCATAGGTAACAGCCAGGCCTGACCCAAGTACCTGCCTCTGCCTAGCACTGGCAGCCCCCGAGTCCTTCCCAGCTAAGAGGTGCCCTTTGCATCTGAATGGAGTCTTAATTCCCAGGAATACTGCTCCCAGGGTCTGCACCGATCCCACCCCCAGTAAGATGCCCTGTGTGTGGCAGGCAGGGAAAAGCACAGTCTCCCATCAGATGAGTTATGGACTTTCCCCACTGGCGATAAACTCCGAGTAGGATATTTCTGCTTCAAGTTTGGCTGCCTACTTTGAGATCACATGAGCTCCCCCTCGGAGTTAGAGACCCAGAGTGGCCCAGAACAGGTGGGATGTGCTGGCTTCAGCCCCGAGAGCATGACATTATCTGGCGGCCATTCCTGGAAATGACCCAACCACTTCTCTCTCCTAACACTACAATGCTGTTTAAGAGCAGAAGGAAATGCCAGTGCTTCTTTCCACGGGGAAAGTCCAAGATTTCAGAATTTGGTTATGTACCGAAAAACCAAAATTAAAAAACAAAACAAACAAAAAAACCCCAGCAAATAACAAAAAGGAAAAAAAAATCAAAAGATCAGATGAGGTTGCAAAATGAAAAGTTTAAAAAAATGAATTGGAAAGCATCAAGGAAAAAGTTAACATTTGGGAGTGAGACATTCACTCAATATTTATCTACTTTCTGACATTTCAAAATACCACTAGTTTTGGCACTTTTCACATGTTGAAAATCAGATTACACTGAAAGAACAGAAAAAGGCCCATGTCTGTGGCTGATTCTTCTGAAGAGGTGTGTGTGTGTGTGTGTGTGTGTCTGCGCACTAAAAAGACTAGACAAGAAACAGGGAGAGACCAAGAGCAGAAGGAAGAAAACAAAGCAAGATGTGACCCTGGGTGAAGCTTACAGAGAGGTTCTGGGCTCACGATTCTGAATGAAGCAAGCTTGGGTCTGTAAACTAAGAACACTTCCTTTTGTCTTTGGTTCCTCCTATGTTCAGAGAAGAAGGAATTTGTACATTAATTGTAAATAAACAAGATTGCATCAAAGAAAGTAGCAGATGTTATGGTCATTTTCTGCTCCTGGCTGGAGCAAGTTACAAGTCCCCGAACTCCGGCTAACCACTTGGGTCAAAAAGGGCAACATAGCCAAGCTCAAGTTATTGAGATCAACACGGGTAAATAGGTGACATCTAATGGCCTGTAATATACAGGAGGTCAGACTCTGTATGACCAGTTGATCCCCTTCGCCCTTACGCTCTATGACTCTATTTAGCTGCTCTACATACAATATGTCTGGTTCTAACAGAATTTAGCACATTGATTCCCCCTCCCTCCCAAAAAAAATTTTGGACCAATGCAAAAGGGAAACAACCATGGTGTCATAATTACACATGAGAAGTGAAAGAAGAGTACAGGAGGAAAAGGGCATACCACTCTATATTAATTACATACTTATTGTTATTGTTACTGTTATTAATACAACTCTGAATTAACTGTGGAAATTAATACCATCAAAGAACACATGGGAAAGATGAATATACCATTGTTTCCTTATTTGTGACTGAATGCTTTATAATCCAATGTCAAAAGCCCAAGTTTTAGAAGAATGTTCATGTTGATGGACCCACTAATAAGTGGAAAGGACACCTCAAAGAGCTTGATTCTGATTGGTTGGTGAAGTCTATGCCGGCCGTACACTCAACTCAACAGCATTTCTGTCTATTTCTCAGTTGGTCTGTCTATCCTGTGATAACTTATCAATAGCATATCTCATTGCTTCTAAAATTTTAGGGAATGTTTTAGGCACCAATGGCCAGAACCCTCTTGATTTTGGGGAAAATCAGAAACCAAAAGAGGAAAAATGTGGGACACTTGGAGCTCCTGCAATCTGATTAGCACAGCCTTGGTTACAACTACCTCTGCAATTGTCAATAGGTTGTACAACTGGTTTATGTCACCATTAAAGCCCTCCATCATAATAATACTCGATCTCATCTCAGCCAATTCTCCCAACACAATTTAAAGTCTTGACACCCTGCATTACACTTAGAGAAAGAAAACAGATACCTAGGGGAAGGACTAGGAGGAAATGTGGGGGAAGGTGTAACAGAATTTGCTCAGAATTCTTCTTTTCAGTTGGTTGATGGTTTCCACCTAGTCAAGTTATGCATTTCTCTGATACCTGCTTTCTTCATTGTAATATCCAGATCCCTATTTCAGCACTTAAGGGCTGTAGGCCCTTCAGGAAGGCTATCTTTGTGGTTAAGGCACAGGAGTAACACATGATTGTTATAACCAATCTAACTTTTACATTTTTCATACTGTAGGTGCAGGGTAAATTCATGTAACTTGATTTATCAGGTTGAGTTGTAGATAGGCTGAAAATCAAGCTAAAGTCTGGGTTTACCTAGTGTGCTTTAGCACAACCCCATTTCGAAGCCAGTCCAAAATTCCAGGGTTGGGTCTCTTCACGAGTAGACTTTCAAATTCAATGCTACTCAAAACCCAAAGCTCATATTGCTTTAAGTAGAAATAAATCAAGTATGGATATCAACGTAATGATCATCAGCTCCTGTAAACTAAGGATATATCTACACTGCCAGTTCTGCAGCAATCGATTCAGCAGGATTGATAGAGCGGGTCGTGTAGACCCACTCAATAGATCCCAGATGGCCTTTCGGTTGACGCCGGAAATCCACCATCCTGAAAGGAGTAAGACTGCGTTGATGGGAGGGCATTTGCCATCTACACAGAACCATGAAAACACCGTGGTATGTCAACATAAGTACGTAAATGGGAAATATTCAAGATACATTATGTAGCTTACATATCTCTGGTTGACCGTTGGCAGCAGTGTAGACCAGGCCTAAGATGGTTCCATTGAAACCAACAGAGCTACGCATATTTATTTCACTAAAGATTTCAGCTATATAAACAGTGTTTGGGATAGTTCTTTTATCTAGACTAAATTGATTGCCAGTTGTGTACCAGTGTCAACCAGTTGTATGTGCTCAAAATAACCAGGTAGTGCATTCCCCACAACTCTTTGATTGATGTTATAATTTTATTAAAAATTATAAACTCTAGAAATGGTTACATTACATGAGAAACTTGAATTTTCCCTAATACTCTTGCCAGAGCTGTTTTCACATCTTTATTTTTCAAGCTGTAGATGATGGGGTTCAACATAGGGGTGAAGATGCTGTACTGGATGGAGAAGAGTTCATCTAGAACCAGCATATTGACTGAGCTGGGTTTCATGTACTGGGAAAGAGCTGTCACGTAGAATAAACCCACCACAATGAGGTGGGAGCTGCAGGTGGAGAAGGTTTTACGCCTTCCCTCTGTGGAGCATATTCGGAGGATAGAGGAGATGATGTGAATGTAAGAGATCAGGGTGAGGAGAAAGGAGCTGAAACCAAATATCACAGCAGAAGAAACAAGAGCTACTTTATTGGTGAAGATTGCAGTGCAAGACAGTTTTAATAGAGGAGGCAGCTCTATTAAATGGCGGATTTCACTGGGCCCACAGAAGTTCAACTTTAACACAGGGAAAGTGTTTATCAGTGAATACAAGACTCCCATTGTCCAGGAACCACTCACCAATTGTCTGCTCACTCATTTGCTCATGGTCCCCACATAATGCAATGGGTGACATATGGCTGCGTATCGGTCATAAGACATTGCTGAGAGTACAAACACTTCAGTACCAGCTGAGAGGAGGATGAAGAACATCTAGGCAATGCAGCCACTGACAGAAATGGTTTTGGGCTTTGCTAAGAAATTCACCAGCATCTTAGGGACAATGGCTGAGGAATAGCAGATATCGACAAAGGACAAATGAGTCAGGAAGAAGTACATGGGGGTGTGGAGGTGAGGATCTACCCTTATCACCGGCATATCAACATGTTCCCTACCAGGGTGCTTAGGTAAATAACTAAAAACACCAGAAAGAGGAAAATTTGAAGTTGTGGGTCATTGGAAAGTCTGACAAGAATAAATTCATTCACACTGGTTTGGTTTTCTATTCACAGTTAGTGACTTGCAAGAAAAGAAAAAGAAATGAAATAAACCAGTTTAATAACACGTTATGGAAATTCCATGAAATAGATAGATAGATAGATAGAAAACCCTGGTGAGATTTTGCTAAGATGCACAAATTCTCATTTCTAATTCGACACTGTACATTGGATAAAAATAAAATAGATCCTATTCCATGTAGATTTACACAAGTATTTTCTTTAATTACACAGGTGTCAATACCTTGTCCAATTAGTTCTCAAACATTTCTCATGCTGTGAGCCATAAAAAAGAGATCTTCTTTTAGAAACCTGCTGTACAACTCTTTCTTCTAAAGCAGATCCCGTATCATCCTCCTATGCTCCGTGTTGGATTACGGGGTGGACAAAAAGTATTAAGAAGGTAAATTGAAAATAGCCATCCAATCAGCACTGTCTTTGGTCAGATAGCTTTGTAAAAGTGGCATAGTGAATATCTGGGTCTAGTGTGTGTCAGGGATTGGTATCAGCAGGTCTCATGGACTCCCATGTTAGTTGAGCTTTTCCCCAGCACAGCTACCATGGCTTGAGTGGAATGATCCCAGCAGCAAACTGGACTGAGCAGTGGTCAATTGAGCCTAATATGTGACAGGTTTGCAAACCAAGGATGTTTTTCACTAGTTTCCATCCCTGGATGTTAAACATGGGACAGGAAAATAAAGAGGAGTTTTCTCCTTCGAGCATAACATTATGGGCCAAGATTTTCCAAAGTAGGTGGTGATTTTGATTTTCTCAATTTTTGGATGCTTGACTTGACAAAACATAAAGGGGCATGATTTTCAGAAATTGCTGGGCATCCTGGTCTAAAAACCACACATTATTAAGGTGTCTAAATCCTGAGGCAGCCAAAATCTTCCCCATCAGCAATGCAGTTTCATCAGACCAAATTCTGAAATTTATTTGACCTGTCTGTACATATTCTGCCCTCAATCAAAGGGGTGAAGCACCGGAATGGGTTACCTAGGGAGGTGGTGGAATTTCCATCCTTAGAGGTTTTTAAGGTCTGGCTTGACAAAGCCCCGGCTGGGATGGTTTAGTTGGGGTTGGTTCTGCTTTGAGCAGGGGGTTGGACTAGATGACCTCTGACGTCACTTCCAACCCTCATCTTCTATGAGTCTATGAAATCTGTGTAACCCCACTGACTTCAAAAATCAATCCCAGTGCAAATGAGTAGACATTTTGGTTGATGACACACATGAAGGAGAAGATGCTATCTCAAATGCCTGTAGTGTCACTGTCTCTCAGTCTCATTTTGCTAAGGAGAGGTGATGTGAGCAGAAGGAAGGAATTGGTTGAATAGTAGGTGTCATTGGTACATAAGTAAATGGCAGAATACAACAGCACTTCACAGACCATTTTACTGAACTGGATCTCCATGGACGGACCCCTGCACCCATTTGAGTCCTAGTGAAATAAATGGGGCTTTCAACAGGCATAGGAGTCCATTTGTATAGATCCAATTGCAGCCCCAGGGCCAATATCCTTTGTTCTGTGACCAGCTATGAATGCCTGTCAAAGCGCTCTTTCTGTTTGAATGATTGATTATGATATCCTCAACACGCACATGTTACTAACAAAAGCAATCATGGGTTCTTCTATTGCTGCCATTGTCTTCCCTTGCATTCCCCAACTGATACCATTTCTCATCCTTTTCTAATTTCGCCGGTAAGCTTTTCAGGACAGGGCCTTTACATTTTGAATAGTCTCTAAAGCCATATTGATGACACGACACGAATATGTCAGGTTTTAGACTTGAGTGCCTACACTTGGGCACTGAAATTTGCATTTAGGTAATTCAGTAATTCTCCTGATGCTCAATGTTGCAGACCACACACAAATCCCAACTGATGTCAACAGACGCTCAAAGGCTCAGTGTCTCTGGTAAGCAGGCAACTTATCCGAGGTGACGGTGTGTTGCTTTTGTGTAAAAAAACATTATTTCCATTCAGAATGTTCCATTTTTTCAGTGAAAATCCAACCCTTAACAAAAAATATAAAAAAATATCTGTTTCAAAAGCCCAAAGATGCTTTTCGTTCATCATTTCAAACACAGAAAACCACCACCACAACAAAAGGATTAAACAAAATAAAAATAAAAGGATCAGTTGTGGGTAGAAATGTTTTGTTTTCATTTTTCCAAAACTAAACATTTTTCAACGTTTGATTTTGACTTTCAGCCAAAGTAATAATTAAAATTAAAAATTAAAACAAACAAACACAAAACAGAAAAAAAACAAAAACCATCAAATCCTGAACAGATTGTTTTTTTTAATTAAATTTCCCCTGAAAAACAGCTGGCAATGTTTGATTAGCTGTGACTATTACTACTAGTGTTGATGGCGGCAATTGGCTGTTTTAAATATGTTTTTTGACTTGTCCTAGGATAGAGACTTTCAGGGAAGAAGGCCTAAATCCTTGTGCTATTAAATTCCCAGTGGCTTCGACAGAGGTAAATTTGACCCTGTGTTTTCACATGAAGCTGCCTTCTTCTAAAGTGCTTTCAGATCTGAGGATGGCAAGTTCTAGATGTGATCTAGGTTTTACTATTCTTTGTCTAGCTTCTTCCTGATTCTATACTCTCTCACACATTGTGCAGTGACCCACACCTATATAATCTGTATATAAAAGACAACCAAATCTGAATGTTACTATTTTCCATCCACTTTGTTCCGAGTATGCACAGGTACAAAATCTGATATGTGGCAGAAGCTCCAAGGCAGGGCAGACCGAGTGATTCAGATTCTCAGTTCAAAGGAACTGCGTCAGTTTACACTAGTGTAAGGACCAGTCCAATATAGTTACTGAAATACATGGTATGGAACATGTCTACTCACCAAAACAAGTTGATTCTCTCTTTATAATTTCTCTAGACTTGTTATCACACTTCTGTGAAGCCATCCTCTTGTCCTCACTATGGGTGACTAGTGCTACGAAGCCTGAGTGAATTGGTTAGCAGAAAGCTAACTTTCCTACAAAGTGATGCAAATCAACCAAGGCTTTTGTGTTTTGGCTACATTTTCTCAACAAAACCGAATCAAATAGACAGGCAGTGAAACCATCCGACTTATGACCTAATCCATAGTGTCCTATAGAAGCATGTTCTCGCTTTCTTGGCTGTGCAGCCTTTATGGGATAATGTTTCCATTGCTGTGCGATGATACAAGATAACTTGTTTATATTTTATGGCTTCTAGTCTTTGGCCTTTAATTTTCCCGAAAATTAGGGCCTGTGTTATGCAAATTTGCATTCATTTTCAAGACGCATGTTTTGGACTTCAGTTGTCATCCTTCTCCTGCTATCTTATGAGTCTTCAATTAATTATTATTATTACTCCATAACACCAGGGCTCACCCCCTGGTGCAGGATCGTTTCCTACCTGCCTTCCCACTGCTGGACACTGTCCTTGCTGTGTGTAGCCACACACCACAGTGAGAGGTGTGGACACAGCCAGTCTTTCACTGTGGCATGTAGCTACATGTGTAGTGCCTGTACCCTACATGCTGCTGTAAGTTTAGACATAGCCTCACGTACTGGACTTGCACTAGAAAGCTTCTCTCTACCTCCCCAATAAACAAAGGAAGAAAATGTTATTACTCCATTTTACCTACATGGAACTCCAATACACAGAGAGGGTAATTTCAGCAGAAGACCAACTTTCCCCGGGAGGCCAAGGTATCTCTTCGAATGAGAAGGCCTTTGCCAATAAATCGAAGGATTTCTGAGCAAGTATCTTCAGGCTTCTCCCTCACCTGTCTCTGATGGGTTCAAGTCTACAAAGTGGCCATTTTTTTATTCAAACATTAATTTAACACTTCCAGATTGGCTTTGCAATCCCGGCTGGTTCCTGAGAAGGGGTGAGGTGGGTTGCAGATCCCGCTTGTTTCCACAGGGAGATATAGATTCTTAGCATTTCTCAGGAGAAGATGCAGCATTTGCAGATACAGTTTCTTTTGACAAAAGAGCATACATATATAGATGTAACAGACAAAAGAAGAGTAAATGATGAGCTAACTACTCACCTATGTTCCAAAAAGAGATCGTGGACCTTCATAATTTTAATGCATACTCCCTAACATAGATGAATAAAGAGACAGATTCATATTGACACCCTTAATGAAGTTGAACAGTGCTTCGCTCAGGGGTGCCACTGACATTAATGGAATTATTCTCGGAGTAAAGTACTAGCTGAAGTGAATTTATTATCACAGAATAGCCGTGAAAGCTAAATCTCTCTCTATATATATCCTCATACACATTTATCTATCTATCGGTCTATCTATCTATCTATCTATCCATCTAGTTAATATTTCCCTCTCCTTCCCTCTCTCTGTCTCCTTCTCTTTTTCCTTCTTTCTGTGTCTCACAAATACAATATGTAAGAGCATCAGCTACACTTTACCCTGAAAAGTCAGCTCCTGCAAGGTGAGCAGGGCTATACATGGGTGTTGATCTAATTTATATAGTTCAGTAACCTACCCATCTCCTCTTGGAAAATAAAATCCTTGATTTGTCTGGCTCTAAGAGCAAGAGTTAATTACTGATGGAGAGGTTGAATACTTTCCGGTTTCCTCTGGGACAAGTTTCTCTTATGTAGAAAGATAACAGTGTTCTGGGTCAGTAATGACTGAGTGTTTTGTAACGGATAATATGACCGCCGCAGAACGCTCTATATTCTTTGATTTATTTTATTTATTGAGTCATTTATAGATACTGCACTAGATCCTCAGATAATGTAAATCACCGCTGTTACTGTGAAATCAGTGGCACTACATCGGATTACACCCGCTGAGTCATTGGCCCATTGCTTCTATTAAAAAGTATACATTATCCCAGTGAATCTGCTCTGGGTATTGGACAGTGATTGTGAGGCAAGGCAGTGCTATCATGTCCATTTAAAGATGGAGATTTGACCGTCATGGCAGTTAATCAGCTGAACATGAGCTCCCAATGTGAGGCTCTTGCCAGAAGAGCTATGCTACCCCAGTCTGCATAAGGAGAGGAATCCGGGATAGGAGAAAGAGGTTATTTTACCTCTGTATTTGATACCAGTCTGACCACTGCTGGGATACTGTGTCCGGTTTTGATGCCCACAATTCAAGAAGGATGTAAATAAATCTAGAGCACGCTGAGAGCAGAGCTATGATCATGATTAAAGGATTAGAAAACATGGCTTATAGTGAATGACTCAAGGAACTTAATCTATTGATCTTAACAAAAAGAATGTTCAGGGGTGACTTGATTATGGTCTATAAGTACCTCCATGGGGAATGAATATTTAATAATGCCTGTAACACCACCAAAGCAGGTGTCACATCTTGCCAAGTCTGTAGGTGTTAGTTGAGCACTGACAAATTCATAGCTGGATACCAGACCAGCTTACCAGTACGTCAATATTGTTCAAGCTAGGTGTTAGACCTTTAAAGATGCGTTTAGACTCTATAAAATGCTTGTAAGTTGCTGCCTGTATTAATCTTACTTGAAATGTCTGCATCCAATGTTATAAGGAAATATGTAAGTTTTGCTTTAGAATCACAGAAGATGAGGGTTGGAAGGGACCTCAGGAGGTCTTCTAGTCCAACTCCCTGCTCAAATTAGGACCAACCCCAACTAAATCATCTCACCCAGGGCTTTGTCAAGCCAGGCCTCAAAAACCTCGAAGGATGGAGATTCCACCACTTCCCATTATAATTGTAAGAAGAGATGCTTGGAACTTGTACATCTAGGAAGGAAGAATGGTTCCCCAACCCATCAAGAAGGACAATCAAGACTATATGGGCCATTGTAGGTCAAAGATTTGCTGATTGTCCCATGCACCCATGAACAAGTTACTTGCAGGAACTCTTGTCCCATTGCTTTGAACTCTGGGAGGAGGACATATAAAGAAGAAATAGTTATATCTTTACTCTTTGTATTCTTAGAAGGGCTGGAGCTAAGTAACAAAAAATAGAGATCCATAGGATCAACCTGGGTTAGCCCGAAAAGACATTCAGAGGACAGATGACTACAAATCTGTCACTTTTTGGAACCATAGACTGTAACACATTCTTGCTTATATATTGCCTGCTTTAACTTGTAGATAACTCATTTCCTTTTCCTCATTAATAAATACTCAGTTAGTTTAACATAGGATTGGCTACCAGCGTTGTCTTTGCCATTAGATCTGAGGTACAAATTAATCTGGGGTAAGTGACTGGTCTCTTGGGACATGAAGCAATCAGAATATTTTTTGATTTCTGGTGTAAGTGACCATTTCCAATGAAGTCCATCTTGCCTGGGTGGCAAGATAGACTGGAGATCCCAAGGGGACTGTCTGTGACTCCATGGCAAGACTCTTACAGTGATTGAGGAGTTTGCGTTTGTTACTAGGTTGGTGAAATATAATTATAGAACATACCATCAATTTGTGGGGGTGTGCCTTGCTTTTTGACAGTCTGCCCTGAGCCTGGCACTCCTGGACGGGAACCATTCCCAACAGTGTGCCAATGGGCTCTTCAAGATTTAATATGATCCAATGGCTGGAGGTTGAAGCTAGATGAATTCAGACTGGAAATAGCATGTAATGTTTTAACAATGAGAGTAGTTAAGCACTGGAACAATTTAGCAAGGGTTGTGGTGGATTTTCCATCACTGACAATTGTTAAATCAAGGTAGGAGGTTTGTCTAAAAAATCTGCTCTATGAATTATTTTGGAGAAGTTCTATGGCTTGTGTTATACAGGATATTGGACTAGATGGTGACAAGGTACCTTCTGATCTTGGATTCTACGAATCTGAGCCACAGAGACGCTCAACGACTTGTGTAAGGTCACATAAGAGGTCTGTGACAGAACAGGGACCTGAAATCTGAGCTTCCTAAATCACAGGCCAGTGATTTCACCAACAGCTCACTCTTCCTTGGCTTCTTTGGGATGATTTAGTTGGGGTTGGTCCTGCTTTGAGCAGGGGTTTGGATTAGATGACCTCTTGAGGTCCCTTCCAACCCTCATCTTCTATGATTCTATGATTCTCTCCATGGCAGATTTCAGTTGCTACCTTAAATAATTTTCTCATTACCTTACAAATAAAATGAGTTAGATCCTGATTGAGATCTCTGCTTCATGGTAAGCAGAGACTAAGTCTTAAAACTACCATGCTTTAAATCCTATGTGTGGTTATTCCATAATTGCCCCTTTCAGTTCTCCTTGCACTTTTTTCTGAAGCATCTGATGCTGACCACAGTTGGAGATAGGATGCTGGATTTGATTAGGGTGACCAGGTAGCAAATGCAAAAAATCGGGACAAGGAGTGGGGGTAATAGGCACTTATATAAGAAAAAGCCCTGGATACCGTGACTGTCCCTATAAAATTGGGATATCTGGTTACCCTAGATTAGATGGACCACAGATCTGGCCCATCTTGGTAGGCCCAGACCCACAAAGGCCTGGATTCACAAAGAAACTTAGGTCATTACTATTTAAGTGATTATCCAAAGTAGGACAGCTTCAATAGGAGAGACTGAGAGAAGTGATGCTACATTAAAGTGCACTAGGAACTTTCAGTTCACACCAGCAGAGTCCGCATGGACCCATTAATGTGCAACACATTAGTGCACTTTAGACATCAAAGAGCCTCAATCTGCATTACTGCCTTGTGTAGACAAGCTCTAAGAGTAGACTCTGGCCAACAACATTGTATAGAATACAGGTAAGATTTTCAGAGCCAGTCTTGGGATTTGGAAGCCCATTACCAAATAATTATCCCACAACCCCAGAGTAAGAAACATATGGTGTTTTCAACATTTCTCCCAGAACTGTTCTCATGGCTTTGTTTTTCAGGCTGTTGATGATAAGGCTTAACATGGGGTTCTAAATTGCTGTACAGGATGGAGACCATCTGTCCAGAGATTATGAGGAGGCTGATCTGGGTCTCACATACTACAAGAAATGTGTCCCTTAGCATAAAATAACCACAATGAGGAGGGAGCTGCAGGTGGAGAAGGCTTTATGCTCATCCTCCAGAGCATGTCCTCAGGATGGTGGAGATGATGGAAGGAGCTCAGTCTAAATATCACAACAAAGCAAAGAAGTACCACTTTACTGGCGAATGTCTCACTGCAGGATAAGACCATTAGTGAAGGGAATTGAAATGGCTAATTACTCTTGGATTTAGGCACCCAACTCTCATGGACAGTCACTGAAAATTTAGTGTTGTTAGTAAATATGAATCTTTTATTATTCTTTTTATATTAAATTCTCATGATTTCTTGACTTGACAGCCCAGAATCTTTTCTGTGTTTGCCAAAGAGGCTGGCTAAACTACAATATTGAAGAGGGTTTTGTTTTGGATAAATTAATGCCTTTTCCTGGTAGGCCTAGCGACAAAATGATAGAGCATCATTTTTTCCCTTTCTCCTCTTCCTCCCACTACCCAAAAAACTGGAAATGGCTCAAACTAAAACATAGAATCATAGAATATTAGAATACTAGAGTTGGAAGGGACCTCAGGAGGTCATCTTGTCCAACCCCCTGCTCAAAGCAGGACTAACCTCAGCTATATCATCCCAACCAGGGCTTTGTCAAGCCTCAGCTTAAAAACCTCTAAGGATGAAGATTCCACCACCTCCCTAGGTAACCCATTCCAGTGCTTCACTACCCTCCTAGTAAAAAACCTTTTCCTAATGTCCAACCAAGACCTCCCGCCCTGCAACTTGAGACCGTTGCTTCTTGTTCTGTCATCTGCCACCACCGAGAACAGCCTAGCCCCATCCTCCCTGGAACCCCCTTTCAGGTAGTTAAAGGCCGCTATCAAATCCCCCCTCACTCTTCTCTTTTGCAGACTAAACAAGCCCAGTTCCCTCAGCCTCTCCTCATAAGTCCTGTGCTCCAGCCCCCTAATCATTTTGGTTGCCCTCCGCTGCACTCTCTCCAACTTGTCCACATACTTCTTGTAGTGGGGGGCCCAAAACTGGACACAATATTCTAAATGTGGCCTCACCAATGCCGAACAGAGCGGAATAATCACTTCCCGTGACCTGCTGGCAATGCCCCTCCTAATGCAGCCCAATATGCTATTAGCCTTCTTGACAACCAGGGCACACTGCTGACTCATATCCAGCTTTTTATCCACTGTTACCACCAGGTCCTTTTCTGCAGAGCTGCTGCCCAGCTCGTCAGTCCCCAGTTTATAGCTGTGCATGGGATTCTTCCTTCCTAAGTGGAGGACTCTGCACTTATCTTTGTTGAACCTCATTAGATTTCTTTTGGCCCAATCCTCCAGTTTGTTTAGGTCACTCTGTATCCTATCCCTACCTTGCAGGGTATCTACCACTCCCCCCAGCTTAGTGTCGTCCGCAAACTTGCTGAGGGTGCAATCTACCCCATCCTCCAGATCATTAATAAAGATGTTGAACAAAACCGGCCCCAGGACCGACCCCTCGGGAACTCTGCTTGTGACCGGTTGCCAGCTAGACATGGAGCCATTGATCACTACTCGTTGAGCCCTATGCTCTAGCCAGTTCTCGATCCATTTGATAGTCCATTCATCCAACCCATACTTCTTTAACTTGCTGATAAGAATACTGTGAGAGACAGTATCAAAAGCTTTGCTAAAGTCAAAGTATATCACATCCACCGCTTTCCCTACATCCACAGACCCAGTCACGTCATCATAGAAAGCAATCAGGTTGGTCAGGCATGACTTTCCCTTGGTGAATCTGTGTTGACTGTTCCTGATCACCTTCCTCTCTTCCAAGTGCCTTAAAATGGATTCCTTAAGGACCTGCTCCATGATTTTTCCAGGGATTGAGGTGAGGCTGACCGGTCTGTAGATCCCTGGATCCTCTTTCCTCCCTTTTTTGAAGATGGGCACTAGATTTGCTTTTTTCCAGTCCTCAGGGACCTCCCCCTGTTGCCATGAACTTTCAAAGATGATAGCCAATGGCTCTGAAATCACATCAGCCAACTCCCTCAGCGCCCTTGGGTGCATTGCATCCGGCCCCATGGACTTGTGAATGTCCAATCCTTCTAAATAGTCTTGAACCCGTTCCTTCAGCACTGCGGGATGTTCGCCTCCTTCCCATTCTGTGCCACCCAGTACAGCAGACTGGGACCTGATCTTGTCTGTGAAGACAGAGGCAAAAAAGGCATTGAGTACCTCAGCTTTCTCCACATCCTCCGTCACTATGTTGCCTCTCTCATTCTCTAAGGGGCCCACACTTTTCCTAATCTTCCTCTTGTTGGCAACATGCCTGTAGAAACCCTCCTTGTTCCCCTTCACGTCCCTTGCTAACTGCAACTCCAATTGTGCTTTGGCCTTCCTGATTTCATTCCTGCACGTTCGAGCAGTGTTTTTATAATCCTCCCTAGTCATCCGACCAAGATTCCACTTCTTGTAAGCTTCTTTTTTGCGTTTAAGTTCGCATTTTTTCAAGGAACAATTTTCACAGAAAAAACAGAGAGTTTTGGCCAGCTCTGTGAAAATGCACCCACAGAATCCAGCTCATTTAAGTTTGCAACACATTTCCCAATCTTTTCTCAGTCTTTCTTTCTTTCTTGAAAAATCTTGAAGGAATATTTTGAGGAAATGGAAACTTATTTTGTTTTCATCAAAATTTTTCCCAGGCACTAAAATATTTCCTGACCTGATCTATCTATCTATCTAATTATCTATCTACCACACATTTCAAATGTCCTTGAGATAAATGTTAAGCCAATTGTTCTATTTTTGATATAACATCATTTCTCTTATTCCATATTACTGTATACATCCATACTGTATATCTCCATCTTTCAGGCTGGCATTTCTAGAAGTGATCTTTTCACCTTCCTCTTCAACATAGGGCACAGGTTTATCTATGATTTTTTATATCACCCTTATGCTATGTATCCCATAAACTCTTGCATTCACTGAAGTAAGTTTTGGCTTGAGTAATTAGGAACACTGTCAAGATCAGGACCTATCAGTGCTTGATCACAGCGATGGATAAGAAATTATTCTCACAGGCCTGGCCTGAAATGTCTGAAATGAAGATGACAGGATGTAAAAAAGTATGGGTTGGATGAATGGAATATAAGGTGGATAGAAATCTGGCTAGATCATTGGGTTCAACGGGTAGTGATTAACGGCTTGATATCTAGTTGGCAACTGGAAATAAGCAGAGAGTCCCAGGGATTGGTGCTGCGGCCGGTTTTGTTCAACATCTTCATTAATGATCTGAAGGATGGGGTGGATTGCACCCTCAGCAAGTTTGCAGAAGACACTAAGCTAGGGGTAGTGGTAGATACAATGGAGGGTAGGGATAGGATACAGACTGACCTAGACAAATTAGAGGATTGGATCAAAAGAAATCTGATCTGGTTCAACAAGCACAAGTGCAGAGTCCCGCATTTAGGATGGAAGAATCCCATGCACAGCTAATGACTGGGGACTGACTGGCTAGGCAGCAGTTCTGCAGAAAAGGACCTGGGGGCTACTGGGGATTAGAAGCTGGATATGAGTCAGCAGTGTTCCCTTGGTGCCAAGAAGGCTAATAGTATATTGGGGTGCATTAGTAGGAGCATTGCCAGCTGATTGAGGGAAGTGATTATTCCCCTCTATTTGCCACTGGTGAGGCCGCATTTTGAGTATTGTGCCCAGTTTTGTGCCCCCCACTTCAGAAAGAATGTGGACAAACTGAAGAGTGTCCAGCGGAGGGCAACAAAAATGATTGGGGGCTGGAGCACATGACATATGAGAAGAGGCTGAGGAAACTGAACTTATTTAGTCTGCAGAAGAGAAGAGTGAGGGGGATTTGATAGCAGCCTTTAACTACCTGAAGGGGGGGTTCCTGGGAGGTTGGAACGAGGCTGTTCTCAGTGGTGATAGATGACAGAACAAGGATCAATGGTCTCAAGTTGCAGGGGGGGAGGTCTAGGATGGAAATTAGGAAAAACATTTTCACCAGAAGGGGTCAAAGCACTGGAATGGGTTACCTAGGGAGGTGGTGGAATCTCCAAACTTTTTTAAGGCCCAGCTTGACAAAGCCCTGGCTGGGATGATTTAGTTGGGGTTGGTCCTGCTTTGAGCAGGGGGTTGGACTAGATGACCTCTTGAGGTCCCTTTCATCCCTTATCTTCTAGGATTCTATTATATGATTGTTCTTGGCCTAGTCAAACCCAGGAGGTGCCCTTATGCCCTTTGGTACCTATTTGAACAAAGAGATAGGAGCTACACTGTGGTACCAAAAGAACAAGGTGGAAAAGTAAGTGACTAAATGTCAGTTAGGATGACATACACAGCAACTTGTACCTGCAAACACAAATAGGCTGGGTATAAATAGATGGCTTTAGGGGTATAACTTCTGTGGAAGGTGAAAGTAACAGAGCTGCAACGAGATGGATTCCCAGAGACTGGTATCGTATTGAACCTTTTTCCTGCACTATGTTATTGTTGATGTATAGCATTCAACCTGACTTTTTGCTTAGTTACTCTCTTGAACCTATTTCATGTCGCACCAAAGAGCAGTCAAGCAACTGACCACACAATTTGTGAGAAGTTCCTGGCAGAGGTGGAGGGAGTGGGACAGGACAGCAGGTGTCTGCGGGTCGGGATTGAAGCGCAGCGGCAGAGCTGTGTGTGTTCTGAGTGTTAACCCAGACATGAGATAGAAGCTGGGGTTAGAAGCCAGGATTAATGGGCATTGGCAGAGCTTTAGAAGGCGTGGAGGAGCCCAGGACTGGGACAGAAGGAGGCTGTGGGTTGGCAGAGCTGTGGGGCGGGCTGTGACAGCCAGGGCACTAGAAAGTCAGGACTGAGGTGCACCTGTGTGTGCGTGTAAATCTAGACATTAATAGCACTAGGTGGGGGTGGGCTGTGGGTTAGGGCTGAGGGCAGAGCTGGGGATCGCTGGTGGGACAGCAAAGCCTGTCACAATCCAGGTGTGTTGGCTGATCTTGTCACTGAGGCCTACAATCCTGGAATTGCCTTTCACTTGCTGCGCCTGGGCCGTGCTGCGTTGGCCAACCGAGTGGGAACCTCTGGTTTGTTTACATGTCAGTTTCACGACATTGCCTCCTCCCCTTGCATTCCCTCACTTGGGGGCAGGCACAACTGGCGTGACCTCTTTCCCTTTACACATCAGGGGCTGCTTGACATAGAAACAAACCCTCCCTTTCCTTTGTCTAACTTTAATCCATGCCTCTGACTTTCTTTTCTAATCAGCCCCGATGGGACTTCCGCTGTGACCTGCAGTTCTTGAGAACGTTTCCATTCTAATGGTCCGCCGTGGGACCCATTAAAATGACGAGTAACTTTGTTTCAGCTACTGCCTTTAGTTTCTTGAGATGTTTCACAAATCTCCAGGTATTACCCAGGTCTCAGCTGAACGTAACATTTCTCAGAGCGTAAATTAAGTTACCTGAAGTTACAACAACCTGTGTGTCCTTCTGTAAATCTCTACAGAGTCATGGATGTGTCATGGCTAATTGGAGAAATTACTGTTTAGTAGATATGTTGCTAACGGGGATTGTTTTAATGAGCACATAATGAAACAAGGATTTTTTATATAAGGATTATTTTTATCCTAAGCAAGATAAAATGAAATTAACATGTTTCAAATGAAATTGATCAGGGTTCCTTCATGTTGCTGATCTGTGATCAGACCTATAGAAACAACGGCATACTTAAAGTCAAGCACCTCACCCACTATGGACAGACTTCATTGCCACTTCTTTGATCAGCCCCCAGGGACCAAGATACTTCCAGCCTCTTCTCAGCTCCAATTCTAACCTGCTTTGACTATGAAATTAGCTGCAAATGGAGTGAGAAGGAATATATGTCAGTTACCTAAAAGCATGATCTATTTTAAATGAAATTTAATCTCTATGAGAATGAAATGGGAAATTTAATCTCCATGACTGTGAAATGTGAGCAGCCCCTGCCTACATATGAACATAAGAACGGTCATATTGGGTCAGACCAACGGTCCATCCAGCCCAGTATCCTGTCTTCCAACAGTGGCTGGTGTCAGATGGACCAGAGGGAATGAACAGAACAGAGCAATTATTCAGTGATCCACCCCCTGTTGTTGAGTCAAAGCTTCTGGCAGTCAGAGACTTAGGGACACCCAGAGCATGGGGTTGCATCCCTGATCATCTTAGCGAATAGCCATTGATAGCCCTGTCCTCCATGAATATATGTAATGATTTTTTTAAACCAGTTATACTTTTGGCCTTCATGACGTCCCCTGACAACGCGTTCTGCAGGTTGTCTGTGCATTGTGTGAAGCAGCACTTCCTTTTGTTCATTTTAAACCTGCTGCCTATCTATTGGATTGGGCAACATGTTATGTGACGGGGGAAATGGTACTTCCTGAGTCACTTTCTCCTCACCATTCATGATTTTATAGACCTCTATTATATCCCCCCATAGTTGTCTCTTTTCCAAGCTGAAAAGTCCCAGTCTTTTCAATCTCTCCTCATATGGAACCTGTCCCATACCTCTAATCACTTTTGTTGTTCCTTTTCCAATTCTAATGTACCTTTTTTGGAATGGGGAGACCAAAACTGCATGAAGTATTCAAGGTGTGGGTGTACCATGGATTTACATAGTGGTATTGTAATATTTACTTATTATCTGTCCCTTTCTTAATGGTTGTGTTACCTTTTTTACTGCTGTTGCACATTCAGGGGATGTTTTCAGAGAACTATCCATGATGACCCCAAGATCTTTCTTGAACGGTACATGGCAATTTAGACCCCGCCATTTTGCATGTACAGTTGGGATGATGTTTTCCAATGTGCGTTAATTTACATTTATCAGTACTGAATTTTACCTACCGTTTTGTTACCAAGTCACCCAGTTTTGTGAGATCCCTTTGTAACCCTTTGCCATCAGATTTGTATTTAATTATCTTCAGTAGTTTTGTATCATCTGCAGACTTTGCCAGCTCACTGTTTACCGCTTTTACCAGATCATTTAGGAATATGTTGAACAGCACTGAACCAAGGACAGATCCCTGAAGGACCTTGCTATTTACCTCCCTCCATTGTGAAAACTGACCATTTATTCCTACCCTTAGTTTCCTGTCTTTTAACCAGTTTCTGATCCCTGGGAGGACCTTCCCTCTTATCCCATGATGCCCTGTGAAGGACCCCTATTGGGGACAGGGCCGGTGGCCCTCCCTCACCATCAATCTCCAAGGGAGGCCACACCTCCCAGCCTTTACACTCTGTAGGGAGTCCTAATAAAGAGGGGACAGTCTCTGGCCCTTAGTAGGACAAGACCCGGTTCCATGCACTGACCCTTAGGTGGGGTAACCCAAGAAAACGTGAAAGTTGTCTCTGGCCCTTAGTAGGATGAGCACATAGTTCAAGGCCCCAACCCTTAGGCAGGATGAGCCAGCAATGGGAACAGTCTCTAGCCCCCCAGAGGGGTGAGGAAATAGTTCAAGGCCCACCCTGAGACAGTGCAGGCCAGCAGCAGGGAAAACAGTCTCTAGCCCCCTGAGGACCGAGCAAGCAGTTTCAAAGCTTTGGCCCTTAGACAGGGTGGGGCAGACAGAAGGGAACAGGTTCTGGCCCTTAGCAGGTGATCACCCCTAGGTTGGGGTGGAAGAGGGCTCTGGCAGTGACAGGGGTGTCCCGTCACTGGGTCAGTGGGGCTATAGCTGAAACGCACTGACTCAGTGCAAGTGTAAGCTCAGCCGGACTGTAGGTAAGCGGGGGAATGGGCCCGCTATTTGGGAGAACTTTCCTTGCTTATACACTACCACAGGAGAGTTGGCTAGCAAAAGGATCTGAGTCCCTGCTCCCATTCCCTTTACCCAGACGCCTGCCTGACCTTGAGGGCTCCCCTCCCACTCCCCTGTGTGGTGGGGTCCCTGTAACCCTGACAAAGCTGGGCCCAGGATTCCTGGGGCTCAATTCCCAATCTTGCCATGGTTCCTTAGGGCAGGGTCTAGGGTGTCCCCACGCTGGGGACTAACTCTGCACTGGGCACTTCCCTGATCCACTGGTCATTGCATACAATACAAAGCAATACAATTTATTACACAAACAGCAATCAAACATCAAATAAAAAATAAGAAAAGAGGAGAAAGGTGAAAGGAAAACACCCAGCACTGCCCCCTGCCCTGGGGCACCACAAACAGTGTTTCTGGAATGTCAGGAAGGTTCACAGTCTGTGTCACATGTCACAGGCCCACTGCCCAGACCCTGGCTACGCTGCAGGGATGCAGAGAGTCGGACACTCGCTCTGACAGTAGCCGCACACTCCCAGAGTCCCCCTGGTTCTCCCCAGCTGCTCATCGCACCCAGCTTCAGACAGCTCCGCCCCAGCTCCTGCTCACTCTGCTCAGTGAAGCTGTGCTCGGCTTGGCTCGGCTGGGCTCTCTGGGATGCCCCTTTGGTTCTGCTGCTGTGGATCATCTCAGCCCAGCTTTCTGTGCTCCTCTCTTCTAGCCTTCCAGCTGCTGGCTGCTTTGTCCTTAGCTCTGGTCAGCTCTACCCCAGCATGCCAAAGCAGGCAGCTCCAGCTCACACGGAAGGCTGGGGTCTCCCCACCCTCCTGGCTCCCTCATTGGCCTGCCCGTCCTGTCAATCAGGCTGACCTGAGTTAGCCCTCCCCACTGGCTGTGTCTGCTTCAGGGTCCTGCTTCCTCAAGGGATGCCAACCAAAAAGACCCACTAACTTTCAGTAAGGGGCTAATAGACCCCTTACACTTGGACAGGGGTGTCTGGTCACTCTACCTACTACTGATCACAGCTCCTGCAGGAAGAGCTGCAGGTACCAAATCCGCTCAGATCTGCTGGGAAAGCACAAATTGGTGCACAGAAGTTTTTAGCCTGGGACCAATTTCAGAGGGGGAGGATTACGGACTTCTATCCTAGGAGGGATGCACACAGTGATAACAGAGAAGGGGCCAGTGGTACATCTAGCCCTGGAAACATGACCATTGGGATTTAGCCGTTCACTTCAAAGGGTTCTCTGTTTGGCCAATGGCGTCTCATCCACACAAGGATCTGAATATGTCTCAGAGGTGCCCTGGATCACAGAGTTTGGCTATTATTTATTGATTTACTTGTTTAATACTATTGTCAACCTCTCTTGTTCATGCTCTTCCCCTGTAGATAAATATTTTAAAAGAGCCATTGGACCAGAGAGGGAGAGGCACACGGAAGGACTGTGTTGTCTAGTGGTCAGATCCCTCTTCCAGAAAATGGGAGACCAAGTGCCCATGCTCCAATATCCTTTAATGGCTTATCCACAGTGGAACAGCTTCAGCAGAAGAGACGGTGGGGCCCACCTTAGTCTCCAACAGTTCAACAGTTAGGACACTCTTCTTAGGGGTAGCAGTTCTTTGCTGAGTTTGACATTATTATTTGAATATCATATCACTATACAGTTGTGTACACTGCATATGTTTAGTATAGTGCTTGGTTATATAAAAAAATGGACAATCCATTAAAATTACTGTGCTTCTATTTCTTCCATGACTCTCATTGTCTGGATCATGATTTTCTTGAAAATATTCATTATTCAATGTTCGTCACCAAAGAATTTCTGTGAATATTTTTTTATCTATAGTTTATTTACAAGCAGATCCTGATTAGTATTCAGTGCATGAAATTTCAGTTATTTTGACTGGTTACATGTTAATTTGCTCAGTTTCACTATTCTAATTGGATACATTGAAGAAGTATAATCAGGCTTCTTAAAAATGAAAGGGAGATCCTTGGTTGGTCTTCATTGCCATAGATTCCTGTCCAAACTCTCAGTTATGATTCTTAAACTATGATTCTTAAACTCATTTCCTTTGAATAATCTGAACTAAGTTGCTGATCCCGAAAAATACTTAAAGAAGTGCTTAGCTTTAAACATATGAGAGTAGTCCCATTGTCGACTTAGAGATAAATTGATGCTTAAGTGTTTTTTTGGGCATGAATAAAATTTTCAACTGGCCGTGATTTTCAATTGGTATTCAGCTATCGGGTCCCTGCACTCCTTTGAACATCCCACCCCAATTGTTGCAACTTTATTTTTTCCTTGAACAGTCATGTATGCACTGCTTCTGTGTAGTGTTGAGTTCATTGATACATGGTCTTTGATGTCCACCAGGGAGGAAATGTTTCCTCTTTCCCATGTAGCATCTGCCATTGAAGATATCACACAACAGCAAGGGCAGTGGAATACCTTGTGCCATGTAACAATACATATGATGTAGGCATATACTCAATAAGGCCCAGAACTACATCCCCTAAGTAGCTTTCAGAAATTTCATTCATGAGGACTGGGCAGCCAATTCACCATGCCAGCTTTTACCATCTATTCATGTCTTCAAATTAAGGCTGGATGTCTTTTTGGAAGGCATGACGTAATTTGACAGAAATTCTTGGGCTCAATACTGGGGTAACTGTGAAATGTAATGACCTGTGACTTACAGGAGCACAAAAACATGAGACGAGGTGATCTTATGATCCTTGCTGGCCCTATGAACATCCTACAAAACCCTAACCTAAAACTTTCCTTCTCTTGTCACTGCAGTCCCGGACTGAGAGCCCTGGAGAATGAAATTTTCCTTTCCTGAATAATACCACCAGCACCTCCTGAGGTCCCTTACACCCCTAATCTTCTAGGATTAATCTTCTATGATTCTATAAATCATCTCCTGAGGTGGAGTTTCACCTGTTACTTGGAGTGGAAATTCAAAGAGGCCTAAGGAGTTAAGCACAAATTCTCATGGACTGACCCCTCTCACTCCATTAGGCCCTGTTCCACAAGAGCCAGCTGTGATATTCCCTGTTGGACAATGTATCTGCCACCACTGCCTCTGGGAGAGGATGCAGCAGAGGAAGTTGCCAGGAGCAGCTTCCAGGTAGATGAGACATCATGGAAATTCTGCAGGAGCTGTTTTGGAGGGGTGAGCTGGGCAACATTTTTCCAAGCCCGAGGCAGATTCATTTTCAGTCAGATAAAAGCATCTGCCATGAATAAGCTGCAGAAACCATTTTCTGAGGAGGTTTCTTGTCCAGCTTTACCAATCGTGGTTTCAATTCACACCACCCAGGCAATTCCTCTTTGGTTACAGTTCTGCAGGGGCATAGGAACTTGCCTGTCTGAGAGAACGTGGGCAAAAAACCAACTCCTCAAAACACTAATGAGTCTCTGCCCGCTTAGGTCTCACTCCTGCTCTGCAGCAGCTTGGAAGGCCAGCAGCTTCACCTCATCAGTGCAGTGATAGGCCTCCCATTGTGCTTCTGTGAAGGTCACAGTCTTGCTGGCACCTTGTGGTATAGGTAGGGACCTCCACAGCTAAGGGCGTGAATCTCTGCAGCTTGAGCTAAGGAGCCAGGCTCCCTGGTAGGAGTCTGAAGATTTATAGGGTCTGGGGATTGGGCGAGTAGGGGAGTCGTAACATGTCATTTGTACATCTTATGCTCTGAGGCTGCCTTTTTTGAATGGAATCACCTCCCTCAGCACGGAGGACAGGGCCTCACAGACATTTGTGCTAATCCAACGCCACTTACTCCATAGTAATTGTTTTGCAACCTGGCCCCTCCTCCCTTACTGGTACACACGGTCACTTAGACACCAAGACTCATGAATATACATGTTGTGACACATCTCACACACTTAACCCAGGCTAACACAGGGTAGCTCCTTGTCCCCTTCTAGTGCTCAGACTTTGTATAGCAAGTTATGAGTGTGCTATTGGCTCTATAGCAGTGTGTTTAGTCCTTTAGCACAAACCCCAACACCTATGGACCTAGACAGAGCACTTTGCCTTGCTCCCTGCTGCAGCCAGGGAGAGGGGAGCACTGATCTTCATCCCCTTGGCTGCAGCAAGGAGCCCACTCTGGTCTTTTAGCTCAGTGGAAATGTGCTCTGCCTGGGACCTCAGGCAGCAGCTCCCTTCTGCAGCCAGCACAAGGGGAGCCACGGGCCACTTTGAAAGCCCCCGTGGGCCACTTTTGGCCCTGGGCCACAGATTGGGAACCACTAGGCTAGAGAACGAAGAGGCAAAGATTTCATGGGATCCGGGAATTGTCACAGGCTAAACAGTGCAGGGAAAGAAGACGGATATAGACGTTGTAGACAAACAAGCTCAGCAGAGAGAAACATGGAGAAGAAACAAGAAGAAAAGATGGTGAAGTTGGTAGAGCTCTGCCACACTATGCAATGGTTATGAGCAAAGATGATCCCAGCAACTTGGAGCAACTCTGAAGGATATGAAGGAGCTGATCAAAAACACTCTAGGGGAGCAAGACATCATGGTCAGCGACCTCCCGCAGAAAGTGCTCTTAGGCCCTGTGATAATTTTAAGGAAAGTCGAAAGACAACGAGGGAATTTGAGCAACTAAAATGAAGGAATTCTCTGGAGAGTTTAACAAAACTCCTGACTTCCCAAAACCTGTGCAGTCCATATGTGGTCAGAATGAACTGGTGACTCATGGGGATAAATTTTAGGCAGTCACTTTTCCCTTTGTACACTTAAACATCTTGTGTGCTGCTGGGGAAATTCACTGGCCTGTGTTCTACGAGAGGTCAGACTAGAAGATCTCAGTGGTCTTTTCTGGCTGTGGAATCTCTGACTTTCTGACACAAAACAAATAAATAATAATAATAATAATAATAAACATTCCCATGATGCAATACTGCAAGGTAATCATAATAAAAACGTCTGATAAATGGCCCCTGAGGGCAGTGGCCCACTAAACTAGGTAAGACACAACGAGCTCGCAGTCTAACTAGACAAGAAGGGCAAAAAGTGGGAAGAGAATCAGAGAGCCTGCATTGAAGGGGCTTGCCTAAGGTAACCCCGCAGGCCAGGAGCAGAACCCAGGAATCTTAAAACAGGAGGTCCCCCGAACTCCCAGTTCTAGGTGGTTTTGATCTGACTTTGAGTATGATCATCTCCTAGAACGTTGACATGTTATTTGTTTTTTTCACACAGTGTGTGTGTGGGGGAGGGGGGGGGGGGCGGGGGGACATAGACATGAACACATAGAGTATGGAAAGGTTATGGGCTTAAATATATAGAATTGCTCACTTCGGCAAGACACATGTCTTCTTTGCTTTGCATTACCCTGGCACCTGATAGTCCCATTCCCCCAGCTGCTGCACAAATGCACAGTGACAGACAGCCTGTGCCACACAGAAGTTAGAATCTAAACACACAACGGGAAGGAGAGACGGTGGGGAAACCGAGGTACAGAGTGGAGAAGTGAATTGCCCAAGGTCACACGGCAAGTCAAGGTATAGATGCCGGGTCTCCTGAGTAGCAGTCCTGTGCCTCTAGCTATTGGATCACAGTCACTGCTCTATGCCCTACTGCTTCTCTGTAATTTGTGATCACTTGAGTTTCTGGCAGCTTTTAGAAAAGTACAGCACAGACAGAAAGTAACCTTGATCTCCAAGACTCTGCTCCTGTGTTGTTCAGGGCTCCAGGGAGCAAGTGCCTGAAAGCACCTAGGAATAGATATGGATACATCTGATGAATGCTAGAATGTATGCCGCTGTAGTGCGGACTAAGGCAGAGGGTAGAGAAACCCTTAGAGTCTCTTATTCTGTCAGGCAATTCCTCGTAGTGGGGAAGAAAGAATTAATCCTATTGTTGAATGTTGAGTGGACCGCTGCGAATAGGAGTTATTTTTCCTGCCTTTGGCAAGACAGACAGAGACAGATTAAGGAAACAGAAGAACAGCCATACTGGGTCTGACCTATGGTCCCATCTTCTGACAGTGGCCAGGGCCAGATACTTCAGAGGGGATGAACAGAACTATGGCAATTATCAAGAGATCCATCCCCTGTGATCCAGTCAGAGCTTCTGGAAGTCAGAGGCTTAGGGACACCCAGAGCAAGAGGTTGCCTCCCTGACCATCTTGACTAATAGCCACTGATGGGCCTACCCTCTGTGAACGTACCTAATACTTTTTAAAATCCCGTTATATTTGTGATCTTCACAACATCCTCTAGCAATGAGTTCCACAGGTTGACTTTCCATTGTGTGAAGAAGTGATTCCTTTTTTTTTTTAACTCTGCTCCCCATTAATTTCATCGGGTGACCCATGGTTCTTGTGTTTTGTGTATGGGTGAATAACACTTCCTCATTCATTTTGTGCACACCATTTGTTGTTTCATAGACCTCTACCATATCCCTCCTTAACAGTCTCTTTTCTGAGTTGAACAGTTCCCATCATTTTAATCTCTCCTCATGTGGAAGCTGTTCAACCTCCTAATCATTTTTGTTGCCCTTCTTTGTACCTTTTCCAATTCTGATATATTTATTTTGAGATGGGGGAACCAGAACTTCACACAGTTTTTAAGGTGCGGGCGTACCATGGATTTATATCGTGGTATTATGATATTTACTGTCTAATTATCTGTCTTTTTCCTGATACTTACTAACATTCTGTTAGCTTTTTTTTTGTTTTTTAATTTTTTGACTGTGGCTGCAAAATTAGTGAGTGTTTTCAGAGAAGTATCCACAAAGACACCAAGATCTATTTCTTGAGTGGTAACAGCCAATTTATACCCCTCATTTTGTCTGCATGGTTAGGATTATGTTTTCCAATGTACATTACTTAGCATTTATCAACATTGAATTTCATCTGCAATTTTCTTTCCCAGTTACCCGGTGTAGTGAGATCCCTTTGTAACTCTTCACAGCTTTGGAGTTACCTATCTTGAGTAATGTTATATCATCTGCAGACTTTTCCAACTCACTGTTTATTCCTTTTTCCAGATCATTTATGAATACGTTGAATAGCACTGGTCCCAGTACAGATCCCGGGGGACCCTGCTTTTTATCACTGTCCATTCTGAAAACTAACCACTGTGGCCGATGGCCGTCTTCCCTCTAGTGGATCTCGTGCTTCACTCCCGTTGGGGGCCAGGAAGGTGCCCGTCACCCCGTCTTCCTTGGGGGAAGAGGGGAGGGACCCGGGCCCACCCGCTCCTCCGGGTCCCAGCCCAGGGGCCCTATGAACAGCAGCTGCAGACTACTGGCTCTGTATTTTAGAGCCGCAGCCTCCTCCCCTGGGCTACTTTCCCCCCTCAGTCCTGCTGGCCTCTCAGGCCCTGTGTCCGTGTTGCCCCTTACTGGGCTCAGTACCTTCTTTGGGGTTCCTCCGCTCTTCAACACTTGGCTACTCTGATCTGCTCCTTCGCTCCGCTCCACACGTGGCTACTCCGATTTACTCCTTCGCTCCGCTCCGCTCCACACAGCACAACACCTCTACTTCCTCCAGCTTGTGCACTGTGTGTTTGGGGCGGAGCACCTGGCTGATCCCTAACTGGCCTCAGCTGGCTCCTAATTGCCCCCTCATGACTCCAATTAGGCTGCAGGGAATAAAGCCCTGATCATCCTGGGGCTGATATACCTCACTTCATATACTTTCCTGCCGCCCTCTGCACTTGATATATCACACATCCCCCCCCGCTCAACACCATGGGGTTGGGCTACGTGGGACGTTAGGCAGTGCTGGCGGGATAGGGCGTCAGCGTTGCCGTGCTGGCTTCCGGCCCTATGCTGTACCCGAAAGTTGTAAGGCTCGGGTCACTCGTGCGTTCCTCTCCTTGTTGGTGTGCATCCACCGGAGCGGGGCGTGGTCCGTTACTAGGGTGAATCGTCTCCCCAGTAGATAGTATCTGAGGGTTTCTATGGCCCACTTGACCGCCAGACACTCTTTCTCCACCACTGCATACCACTGCTCTCTGGGGAGGAGCTTCCTGCTGAGATACAGGACCGGGTGCTCCTCACCACCTATTAGTTGCGTGAGTACGGCTCCCAGCCCTGTCTCTGAGGCATCTGTTTGGAAGATAAACTCCTTCTTGAAATCTGGGGCTATAAGCACTGGGTGGCTACACAGGGCTGTCCGTAAGTCCATGAATGCTTTGTCGGCCGCCTCCGTCCACTTTACCATATCTGGGCCCCGAGCTTTTATCAAGTCAGTCAAGGGGCTCGATCTAGCGGCAAAGTGGGGAATAAACCTCCTATAATACCCTACAATTCCCAGGAATGCCCTGACCTGTTTCTTACGGGCTGGTCAGGGCCAGTCCCGGATGGCCTCCACCTTGTTCCACTGGGGCTTTACTAGGCCTCTCCCTACCACATAGCCAAGGTATTTGGCCTCTGCCAGCCCTATGGCACACTTGGAGGGGTTGGCAGTGAGACCTGCTTTCTGGAGGGAGTCGAGCACCGCCTCCACTTTCTCCAGGTGCGTTTCTCAGTCAGGGCTGTGGATGACCACATCATCCAGATAGGCAGCAGCATACTTGGTGTGGGGTCTCAGTAGGTTGTCCATCAATCTCTGGAATGTCGCAGGGGCCCCATGGAGTCCGAAAGGGAAGACAGTATATTGAAACAGGCCATCGGGAGTGGAGAAGGTGGTCTTTTCCCTGGCGTCTTTGGCTAGGGGGATTTGCCAGTAACCTTTCGTCAGGTCTAAAGTGGTCAAGTAGCGGGCCTTGCCTAACTGGTCCACTAACTCGTCAATACGTGGGATCGGGTAGGCGTCAAATTTAGATATTTCGTTCAGCTTCCTGAAGTCTTTGCAGAAATGCAGGGTGCCGTCAGGCTTGGGGACTAGGACGATGGGGCTGGACCACTGGCTGCGGGACTCTTCAATCACCCCCAGTTCCAACATCCTTCTTACCTCTGTCCTAATTTCTTGCCTCTTGGCCTCTGGGATCCGGTAGGGTTTTATCGTCACCCGTGCTCCCGGGTTGGTGATGATATGATGGTGGACCACCGTTGTCTGACCGGGCTGCTTGGAAAATACGTCCTGGTTTCACTGGATCATCTCGATCACCTCCACCCGCTGCTCGGGAGTTAATTCAGGGGATATGCTCACCTCTCCCTGTGGAGCGTCTGTCTGGGGGGTCGTTTCTCGGGCGGTCAGGCACACTTCCCGATCGTGCCAGGGCTTCAGCAGGTTGATGTGATATAGCTGTACCGGCTTCCGGCAATCTGGTTGCCTCACCTTATAGTTCAGGTCCCCGACGGCTTCTACGACTTCATAGGGACCTTGCCAACTAGCCAGGAGCTTGCTTTCCACTGTTGGCACCAACACCATTACCCAGTCTCCCGGCTGAAATTTCCGTGCCTTGGCCCGTCAATTATACTAGGTTCGCTGGGCCTCCTGGGCTCTTTCCAGGTGGTCCCACACAATGGGAGTCACCCGGGCGATCTGCTCTCTCATCTGGGCCACGTGCTCGATGACGTTTCTTCCTGCATTGAGCTGCTCCTCCTTGGCTATGTCTAGTATGCCCTGTGGGTGGTGACCATATAAGAGTTCGAAGGGGGAGAATCCAGTGGATGCCTGAGGGACTTCCCGTATCGCAAACATCAGGTAGGGTAACAGGGCATCCCAATCTTTCCCGTCCTGTGCCACTACCTTCCTTATCATGCTCTTGAGGGTGCGATTGAACCTCTCTACCAGGCCATCCATTTGCGGATGATATACTGAGATCCGCAGGGCCTGGATATGGAGCAGGGTACAAAGGTCCTTCATCAATCGGGACATAAAAGGGGTCCCTTGGTCTGTCAAAATCTCTTTGGGGATGCCCACCCTCGCGAACACCTGGAGTAGCTCCTTCGCAATCGCTTTTGAGGTGGGGTTCCTTAATGGAATGGCCTACAGGTACCGTGTAGCATAGTCCAGAATGACGAGTACATTCCGATGGCCCCATGCTGATCGCTCTAGTGGTCCCTCAAAAGGAACCTCGATGATGGGTAAGGGCACTAACGGGGCTCGTAAGTGAGGCCAAGGGCTGTGTAACTGGCACTCCGGGCAGGAGAGGCAGTACCTTTGGACCTCCACCCATATTCCTGGCCAGTAAAACCTTCTCAGAATGTGGTCCAAGGTCTTGTCTACTCCCAAGTGCCCACCGAATAAATGACTGTGGGCGAGCTCCAATACTGCCGTGACGTGTTTTCGTGGCACCAAGAGCTGTTGCACCTCCTCCCCCCGTAACAGTGCCACACGGTACAGTAGGTCACGTCTCAGGACATAGTATGGTCCAGGGCCTTTAGCCTGGCCCTCTACAGGCACGCCATCTATATCTACTACCTCCTCCCTCACGTTTACATAGAGGGGATCATTGGCCTGATCTTGCACAAAATTACCCCGCAGGGGACCTATCTGGCCCTCCTCAAGGACCCCAGTCTCCGCTTCCTCCCCGGGGCCGCTTCTGCCGGTACTGGGAACTGCCTCTGGGTCCTCGCTAGCTTGAGCAGTCCCCTGGCCTGCCGAACGGGTTTTCCTACTGGCCAGGGAAGCTTTCTGGGTGCCAGCTAGTATCCGTGTCCCCAGTTCTTGAGCCGCCCTCCTTTCCCGCCAGGTCTTCCGGGGTCTCCCGGGGTCTCCTGGGGGAAGCAAATATTTCTGGAGAAAATGCAGCAAAAGCGGGGGAAGGGATGACTGCCTGTGCCCTGGTCTCTGCCAGGGGTTGGCCATCCACCCCGGACTCTACTGGGGGGAGTAGGTTCTCGAACCCAGGGAAATCTCTTCCTATGAGGACCGGGTAGGGAAGCTTAGGGACTACCCCCGCTGTCACCCGGCTAGTATACCCCTGGATCTCAATCTTCACTGGGATTGAAGGATAGAAATTCACAGTCCCATGCACGCAGGTTATCCTGGTGTGCCTGGCCCGGGTCAGCTGATCGTACCCTACCAGCTTCCCGGAGACCAGCGTAACTGCACTCCCCGAGTCTACCAGGGCCATGGTGTTGATGCCATTCATCTTTACCGGCCTGGTATACCCATGGGGGCCTCTATGACCCCTACCAGGCCGATGAGACTGCAGCACCCCCCGGGACCTCCCAGGTTGCACTGCATGGGTTCTTCCCCATTGGGGCACTGGGCTGCTATGTGGCCTAGTTCCCCACACCCATAGCACCAGTATGACCGGTTAGTGGCCCCCCTCTGTCCTGGGCTATTTGGTCGGGCATCTCCGTGCTCACCCCCTATGCTTCCCAACCCCCTTCGGTCCTCGGGCCGCTCCTCAATGTCCCGGCGCACGGGTCCCATCTTCTTGGGCCTCCCGACAGTCCAGGAACCAGAGTTAGGGCCCAGCCTCTGGGCCCGCCATGTCTTCTCCCGGAGCGTCAGGGATAACTCACGGGTTGCCAACTGTCTTTCAACCAAGGTGATCAGTTCGTCATAGGTGGAGGGGTCATTCTGACCCACCCAGGCTCGGAGGTCTGGCGGTAGCCCCCTTGTATACCAGTCTAGCACTAGATAGCTCCACTATCTCCTCGGTCCGGAGAGCCTCAGGGCGCAGCCACTTCCGAGCCAGGTGGATTAAGTCGAACAGCTGGGACCGGGGTGCCTTGTCCTCCTGGTACCACCACTCATGGTACCTCTTGGCTCGCGTCGCCACCATCACCCCAGATCGGGCCAGGATTTCAGCCTTGAGCTGGGTGTAGTCCGCAGCGGCTTCCGCCGCCATGTCGTAATAGGCCTTCTGGGCCTCTCCCCCTAGGAACGGGGCAAGGATGCTGGCCCACTGACCTCGTGGCCAGGCCTTCTGCAGGGCTGTTCTCTCAAACGCGAGAAGATAGGCCTCTATGTCGTCCTCCCGTGTCATTTTCTGTAGGTAGTGGCTGGCCCGTATGTCCCGCCCCCCATCCTGGCTGCCACCTCGCTCCACCAGCACCTTCAGCTGGCCTACCACCTCCTGGAGTAGGGCCCGGTCCTGGGCAGCCTGGGTCATCAGCAGGCGGTTGGTCTCCAGCTGTAATTGTGCAGCCTCCTGCTGGGCTGCCGCCTGGACCCGGGTAGCCTCCTGTTGGGTCGCTGTGGCTTGGACCAGGGCCTTCACCACGTCCTCCATCTTGATAGTGGGGTGGGTTGGGGCCCACCTGGTTCAACCCCACTGCACGATGAATCCCACTTCTGACACCACGTGTGGCCGATGGCTGGCTTCCCTCTAGTGGATCTCATGCTTCACTCCCGTTGGGAGCCAGGAAGGTGCCCGTCACCCCGTCTTCCCTGGGGGAGAGGAGGAGGGACCAGGGCCCACTCGCTCCTCCGGGTCCCAGCCCAGGGGCCCTATGAACAGCAGCTGCAGACTACTGGCTCTGTATTTTAGAGCCGCAGCCTCCTCCCCTGGGCTACTTTCCCCCCTCAGTCCTGCTGGCCTCTCAGGCCCTGTGTCTGTGTTGCCCCTTGCTGGGTTCTTTGGGGTTCCTCTGCTCTTCCACACTTGGCTACTCCGATTCACTCCTTCACTCCGCTCCGCTCCGCTCCACTCCACACAGCACAACACCTCTACTTCCTCCAGCTTGTGCACTGTGTGTTTGGGGCGGAGCACCTGGCTGATCCCTATCTGGCCTCAGCTGGCTCCTAATTGCCCCCTCATAACTCCAATTAGGCTGCAGGGAATAAAGCCCTGATCATCCTGGGGCTGATATACCTCCCTTCGTATACTCTCCTGCCACCTTCTGCCCTTGATATATCACACCACTTATTCCTAACTTTTGTTTCCTGTCTATAAACCAATTACTGATCCAGGGGAGAACCTTCTCTCTTTTCCCATGACTCTTTATTTTGTTTAAGAGCCTTTGTCAAAGGAGTTTATCAAAAGCTTTGTGAAGGTCCCAGTACACTATAGCCACTGGATCATTCTTGCCCATGTGTTTGTTGACCGCGTCAAAGAATTCTAATAGATTGGTGAGGTACAATTTTACTTTACAAAATCCATGTTGACTCTTCCTCATCATACTGTATTCATCTGTGTCTGGTAATACTGTTCTTTACTTTAATTCTGCTTTTTATTATAATTTCAACCAATTTTCCTAGAGCTGAAGTTAGGCTTACTGGCCTCTCATTATCAGGATCACCTCCAGAGCCTTTATAAAAATTGGCATTGTATTAACTATCCTCCAGCCATCTAGCACAGAACTTGATTTCAGTGACAGGTTACATACTACAGTTAGTAGTGCTGCAATTTTAAATTTGAGTTCCTTTAGAACTTTGAATGAATATCACCTGGTTCTGGTGATTCATTACTGTTTTAGTTTATCAATTTGTTCCAAAACTTCTTCTAATGATACCTCAATCTGGGACAGTGCCTCTGATTTGTCATCTAAAAAAGTGGCTCAGGTATGGGAATCTCCCTTACATCAGCTGCAGTGAACACCGATGGAAAGAAATAATTTAAATTCTGCACAATGACCTTGTCTTTCTTGAGTGCTCCTTTAGCACCTCGATCATCCAGTGGCCCATCAGTTGTCTGGCGGAATTCCTCCTTCTGATGTAGTTAAAAAAATGCTGTTAGTTTTTGTGTGCTTTTCTAGCTGCTCTTCAAATACTTTCTTAGTCTACCTAATCATACTTTTACACTTGAATTGTCTGTGTTTATTCCCTTTTTCTATCTTCCACACTAGGAAATGACTTCCAGTTTTTAAAAGGATGACTTTTTGCCTCTAACCATCTCTCTTACTCTGTTTAACAAAAGTGCCCTATTTTCTGGTCCTCTTATTCTTTTATTTTAATTATTTTTATGTGAGGTATACATTTAATTTGAGCATCTAATATGCTTTTGTTTGTTTAAGTTTCCATACAGCCTGCAGGCATTTCACTCTTGTGACTGTTTCTTTTGTTTTCTATTTAACCAGTTTTCTCATTTTCGTATATTTCCTCTTTTTTAAAGTAAATCTTACCGTGGTGGGTTTGTTTGGTATTTGCCTATTTACTAGGATACAGAGAATCACCAATTAATAAATCCTCCTCAAAAGAAGTCTATGTCCAAACTCCGTATTCCTCTGCATCTGTCGGCTTTCCCCAGTCCTTAATTTAAAGACTGGTGAAACTCTGACAGAGAGGAGCACAGTGGGGGATGGAAAGGGAAGGGCTACCAGAGACCCATCTCACATCTCTCAGTCTGTGGTCCTCACTTATCCAGCACTGGTGGCCTGGCTTATCCATTGATGCCCTGTGGCCTGGGTGCATGATGAATCAATGATCATCAGAGCTGATGAGCAAAAGACAGAGTCTCTGGAATAAAGGGGAGGCTTTAACAGCCTTTCCCTTGGGAATTCCCAAGAGTCAGTTTCCCCTTTCATCAGTCCCGTCCATCATTTCAAGGACCACTGTGATGCTGGCAGACCAGGTGCCAGATCATGCCAAGGCCTCTAATCCTCAACTGAACATTGACAAAGGCCTGGCTGGAAACCAGCCTGACTCAGCTGCGGGTTAGTACTGTTAACTCTGGTATTAGATTTATTAGACTGTTCAGTGTTTAGACTGTCTGGGGTGCTGGGCAGTGGGTGCACACATTAATCTCACTTCTCACATCTTTATTCCGTGTCGTGTGATAATATTTAGGTGTTTGCTCTGTCACTGCCAATCCCAAAGCCAGGAGAGAAGCGTTGCCAAGCTTGAAATAACCCAATGACTTGCACAGGGGGTGGATTGGGTGACTCTGCAGATGAGTGCTCCAGAAAGAGTTGTTATTAGTCAGCCTGCGTGAGATCGAAATGTCCTTTGTCTTCTTCCTAGACTCTTCCAACTGGGATCCTGGACTCCTCCTAGGCTGTGTTCCTGACTACAGCAATGTCAACGTAGAACCACGGGTGAGCCCTTCCATCTCTGTGGTAGATGCTACTTCCATTCACAGCAGGGTAAATGCACAGAAATTCCACTGGTTTCAGTGAAATTACCCCAGATTTATGCTGGTGAATATGGCGGCAGAATCTAGCTCTCTGCTCTGCCGTCTGTCCTCTCAAAAATGAGGATAAAATTTACCTAACCTTATGCCTCTTTGGGTGAAGAAGATTTACAAACAATTGGTCCTGATTTTACTTTCCTTCAACTTGGTGTAAATAAAAAGTAATCCTCTTTGGTCAATGGACTTGATTATCCAATCACTCAGCCCAGTGTAAATCAGGAGTAACTTCACTCGACACAATGGAGCTGATTCCCCCACCCTCAGTTCCATATTACACCAAACACCACAGGCTAAGGATATGACTCAAGGATATTAAGGTGGTTAGCACAAAAGGAGAGTCATTTTACTAGCCTAATTCTGACCCCGGTTCTTGTCTTTCCCTCCAGAGGAAGCACACAATGTTTTCAGAAGGACAATATCTAACCAAACCACTGTCACCGCATTCCTTCTCCTGGGATTCTCTGATGTTCCTGAGATGCAGAATCTTTACTTTATCCTGCGCCTACTGCTTTACCTGGCAGCCGTGACGGGGAATTTTCTCATCATCATAGCTGTAGCCCTCGACCGTCACCTTCATGTTCTCATGTATTTCTTTCTTATGAACTTGTCCATCCTAGACGTTGGCTCCATCTCTGTCACCATTCCCAAATCCCTGGCTAATTCCCTCATGAACACCACTTCTATTTCCTATGCTGGTTGTGTCACCCAAGTCTTTTCCCTCTGCTTGTTTATTGGAGCAGATTTTTCCCTTTTCACCATCATGGCATACGACAGATACATCTCTATCTGCCAACCGCTGCACTATGAGAGAGTGATGAACAGGGGAGCATGTCTCCAAATGGCAGCCAGTGCCTGGATCAGTGGGATTCTCAATTCTGCCCTGCACACTGGGAACACGTTTGCGTTAACCTTCTGTGACGGCAACACAGTGGATCAGTTCTTCTGTGAAATCCCCCAGCTGCTCAAGCTCGCCTGCTCCGACACATACCTCAGTGAAACTGGTGTTATTATCATTAATGAGTGCTAAGTCTTAATCTGCTTTGTTTTTATAATTGTGTCTTACATTCAGATCTTCACTAAGGTGCTAAAAATCCCCTCTGAGCAGGGCCAGCACAAAGCCTTCTCCACCTGCCTCCCTAACCTCATTGTGGTCTCCTTGTTCGTTTTCACTAGCATCTTTGCCTACCTGAAACCCACCTCCAGCTCCACATCAGGGATGGACCTCATGGCAGCTGTTCTCTATTTCACGGTGCCTCCAGTGCTGAATCCCATCGTGTACAGCATGAGGAACAAAGAGATAAAAGCTTCACTGCGGAGACTGACTGGGTGGAGGTTATTTGCCAAGAATTCGTGGACTCAGAGCTGTCTGAAAAGCCTTCGCTTTAGGAGTGTGGGTCTCTGGAAGCAGAGGAGTTGCCTCAGCCAAGGGGCGGGGGTGACTGAACAAGAATGTGAACAAGATTTCAACCCAAGAAATATTGCTCATTTATTTATTCATTAGTAAAGGACAAAGTACATAGACATAACTAATACAAACACAAAATCACAAAAAGATACAAAGGCCTAATACTCTACCATGGATGCATTCATTTCTTATGGTGCACAATTCTATTACTTATTTCCTTATGCGACAGATGGTCGTTTGTAAACTCCTTGTTACCTTATACAGACAGATGGTCATTTGTACAATTTCACTACTTATTGCCTCATGTTTACAGACAGATGGTCATTTGTCAACTGTGTTTACAGACAGATGGTCCCTTATAGTACTCTCTTATAGTACAAACTCTCTCTTATAGTACACAGTTCTATTACTTACTACCTTGTGCTTACAGACAGATGGTCGCTTGTAAAATCCTAGTTACTCTTCACAGACAGATAAACAGACAGATGTTCGTTTGTTATCTTAAAGCAAGTGTACTTTCATACATTACCAAAAACTCTTCTCTCCTTAAGCCGCTTGGGCTGGGTCAACTCTGATAAATGTTAGCCATTCCTTGGATGCTGCTGGTTCATAGAAGGGCTCAGTCCAGCTACCGAGGATCACAGTGGGCTGCAGTGCAAAGAGCAACTGACTTTCTGGGTTTAAGTACCCACAGCCTGATCACCAAACTGATCAGCTTGATCAGTATGTAACCAGCCAGTGAACAGCGTCACTTTTGCTATCAGTATGTAACCAACCAGTGAACAGTGTCACTTTTGCGGTCAGTTTAACCAATTAGTGAGCATTTCTGCTGAGTCATCCTGACTTGTAGGCACTTTCAAGTGTTACTCAGCCGGGTGTAGTCAGCTCTGGTCAGCTTTTGTTTTTATGTCTGCCCTCTATTTGTTCTGTGCTAGCGCTCGGACAGCCCTTATCAGGTCCTTCCAGCCCTATTCCCAAGCTATATACTTTACTATTCTATCTTAAAGCACAAAACCCATTAACTATTATTTTTATATTCTACAGAATTAATCATCTGTCTTTCTCCATCAAATACTCTTTCACTGTGTGCTTCCTGGTCCAGGCCTGTTGTTTCCATGACAACAACAGTTTAGGTATAAATGGGCCAGATTCTGCTCTCAGTTGCACTAATGGAAATCAAGATTCCAACTTACTTGTTCTGATTTACACTTGCATAATATTTGGCCTAGTCCTGAAGTTTAACTGGTGTGCATTTCGTGGGAGGGAAGAATCCGGCTTTCATTGTGTGCCTAAGCAATGCCTATTTAACTGCTTTGATGGTTATTTCTGTTTCATGGACACTATAAATCAAAGAAGGGAGCTTCTTTTCCTTGTATCTATAAATCAGGATTGGTGTCAATGGATTCAGACTGGTGTAAAATGGGAATATGTGGGAAAAGAATCAGAGCTTAACATTTAAAGCTAGATCCTCCACAAACCAGTGGAATTTCGCTGACTTTGAGAGAACGTAACCAATTTATACCATCTGCGAATCTGGCCTATTGGCTTCAATGGAACTACATCCATTTACATCACACAGGGACTGGCTCCATTGAGTCTAGTGCTATGATTCCAGTTTACACAAGCTGTGGATCTGGTATGTATATCATGAAGCTCAATCTATTTAGCTTAACAAAGAAAAGGCCAAGATTTTTTTCTAAAAATATGCTGTTGTTCAAACAGGAATTATTTGGAATTGATTCAATGACTAATTCAGAGAATCAAAACCTAAATTTCATTTTGACATGTTAGTGCATTCCATTTCCATCAAAAATAATAAAGTGCTTATTTTGATATCCCCCTGTCTCCATCTTTAAACCCCTAAATATCTTTAAAAATCAAGCCCTAGATGCCTAATTCTCACTGAAATCAACAGGGGTTAGCTGCCTTGGCATATCTGAAAACCCTAGTAGATGCCTGTGACGTAGTGGGGCGCAATCCAGGCCAGTGGGGGGGGGGAGGCTGTGTGTCCCTTGACCCCAAAACACTCCCAGTCCTGTATTTCCCCCCCAGGAAATGTATGTCCTGTACTGCCCAGCATCTCCCAGACAGTCCAAATATATCAAGTGCATTATTCCTTTAAGAGAATAATGTACACACAACTTGGCCACCCTAAATGGAATTACCCAGAACTTTAATGTAAACACATGAGATTAGATAAAACAATAAAACAAGTTTATTAACTACAAAGAGAGAGATTTTAAGTGAGTGCAAGTAGTGAGGCATAAGAGTCAGAAAGGACTACAAGAAAAATAAATATAAAACACTCTGGAGTGCCTAACGGAACAAACTATATTAGCTTTAAAGCAAAGTTTCTCACCACGTGCTTTCAACAGCATTACTGACCAAACTATTCCAGCCAAGATTCTTCCCCCCGAGTACAATGGCTGCTTCTTTTGTCTTCTCCGGTGCAAAGTGTGAGATGGACAGAGAGAGAGAAGAGAGGGGTATCCTGGGGTGTTTGTCCCTCCTTTGTTTCAGTTCTTCTTTGAAAAGCATTTCCACCTGAGGGCCAAGAGGTTTCAGGGAGGAAAGACAGCTCATAATGTGTCTTAGCTAAGATGAAGATCTCTTTACCCCTTCCCCTCCCTTTCTTGCCATAGAATGGCCACTTGATAGGGGATGGCCCATCAGCTTTGTTGACACCTGACTGAGGCTTAGCCCTGCCCTTTGCCTTTGAGAAACTGGTTTAGCAACTCCCCAAACTTATCTGGGAAACACACGTCAGTCATGATTTCAGCCCATGTGCATAATGTTACTGGATGCATTTTACTGTTCAGCAGGTTATGAGTTTTCAAATATCACCTTACACGGCATGACTGTATGAAGATTATTACAATAGTGTCTAGTGTGTGAATACAAGGGGATGTTCTGTCACAGGGAGGAGGTTGGTTAAGATGGAGAAATGATGAGCTACTGAAGGTGGCGGGGGATGTACCAGGAGCATTTACAATGGAGACCTCTCACAAGTGTTGAGAGGGATTCAAACTAGCAACTCCCTGATTTCCCGAACCACTGCCATGACTTCTGTGCTCAAGGGCCAGGTCATTAGGGCCCTTGGCCCAGGGAAGATTTTGGTTAAGGCAGAGAAGCACCGAGTAACAGAGGAAGGCCTGGCAATTCCAAAGCGGCAGGTAGGGGTAGCCACTGGCTGACATAGAGGAAGAAGGTCAGGGCCTTCTTCCCCACACAGGGAGTAGCACACTGTGCCCCAAAGCAGTACACTTTAAACCCCATATTCATCACTTCTGTATGGTTGTAATAATTCAAATGAAGCAGGACACGTCAGATGCCTAATGAAAGGACATAATCTGCTAAAATCCATTGTGCTGTCAAAATATGCCTGTTGCTAGAATGGATCAAGTGATCAGATTTTACTGTTAGAATCATTAAACCATAGAAGATGAGGGTTGGAAGGGTACTTAGGCGGTATCTAGTCCAACCCCCCTGCTCAAAGAAGGACCAACCCCAACTAAACCAACCCAGCCAGGGCTTTGTCAAGGCACATCATAAAACCCTCTAAGGATGGAGATTCCACCACCTCCCTAGATAACCCATCCCAGTGCTTCACCTCCTTCCTAGGGATAAAGGTTTTCCTAATATCCAACCTAGGCCTCCCCCATTGAAACTTGAGAGCATTGCTCCTTGTTCTGCCATCTGCCACCACTGAGAACAGCCTAGCTCCATCCTCACTGAAATCCCCTTTAAGGTAGTTGAAAGCTGCTATGAAATCCCCCGTCATTCTTCTCTTCTGCAGACTAAACAAGCCTAGTTCGCTCAGCCTCTCCTCATAAGTCATCTGTTTCAGCACCTTAACAGTTTTAGTTGCCTTCTGCTGGACTCTCTCCAATTTGTCCACATCCTTTCTGTAGAGGGGAACCCAAAAATGGACATATTACTTCAGATGTGGCCTCAGCAGTGCAGAATAGAGGGGAATAATCACTTCCCAGTGATTTTCTAAGTGTTGGCACGTTCAGCATTGCAAAGCCTATATTCCTTTTTCAATCTAGCCCCAAGTACTTATCTTATTTCACTGGCAAAACTGTTTCCTCACAAGGGAAACTGAAGTCACTTTGATCTATGAAATAAGATGAAGTGTTTCAGTCATCA
This sequence comes from Emydura macquarii macquarii, assembly GCF_026122565.2. Taxonomy (NCBI): domain Eukaryota; kingdom Metazoa; phylum Chordata; order Testudines; family Chelidae; genus Emydura; species Emydura macquarii. Next base: position 177,088 of record NW_027131767.1, read on the forward strand.
ATAAGTAGCTGTGGAAGGATTAGGTATTTATTGGTAAATGGAGCTCATTTACTTCATCAACATTTGTCAGTGTTATTATTACCATAGCTCCCATTAATTACAGATCATGCACTTTGAGGAGGGGTTTGGACTAGAAGACCTCCTGAGGTCCCTTCCATCACTCGTCTTCTATGATTCTACAATAACCTGAACTTCACCCCCTCAGCCTTCCTTTCTTCACACACCTTTTCACCGGCTGAGCTGGGCCTTTATGAGGGAATGGGTCCAACACATCTGGGCCTTATTAACAGCCCCTCATTTGGGCCTGACAGAGGGCAGCTTCTCCTTGTAAAGAGCCAGAGAAGAACAGGAAAAAGGGAGGAAACTGTGGCAGGACCCGCAGAGCTCAAGAGGCTCCTACAGGAGACGGACCTTTGATCGAGGGGAGAGCAGAAGCAGATCCTGGGAAGGGATGAAAAGCCGTTCCCAACTTGGGAACTTGAAGATAGATAGACAGAGAGACATTAGGGAGGAGGGGCTGCATCCAGCTTGAGACTGCGTTGGAAGACATTTCTGTGTTTATTTAGAATGTTATGTTAATAAGCCAGGCACCAAGAAGGTATATGTCAGCTTTTAGAGTTATTGTGGACCCCCAAGGATGGAAATGGAGACCAGGCACTGCAGAGCCGTCCCAAGTTACCCACAAGGGGGCATTCTGGAGGTGGCCACACCATTTACACAATCCTTCAGCAAACTACCCTTTCCTACCCTATCCACATCATTTGTGGATATTGATGTAGTCGAGTTTTGTGCTGGGGCACAGTTAGTTTGATCAAGAGTGGAGATGGAAGGCTGGTGTTCTCAGAAGGGAAGAGTTATGGCTGCAAGCGGAAATCTGTTATTATTTTTTCCCTTCATTTATTTCAAGGTCTCTTTGTGATTTTTCACATGAAAGATTCTTCCATGGAAAAAGGTAAGTCCATCCCAATTGACATTTCCTCCTGGAGCTGGATAGCAGGCAAGTCGAACAGCATGGACAGATGAGGACACGTGGAGAAGTCAAGCTGGGAGCTGGATGCTTGGGCTGCACACCAGCTGGCCAGCTTACTTGGTTTTCATTAAAAGTTTTAGTGCAATCAATGAATTCCCCTGGAAAGATTCCTTTCCCTCAAAACAGCATCTTCCAATGGAAAATAGTTGCACGGGATAATTTTTGGATGCTTCTAATAATTATATTTTAATGTATTTATCTTTCTGACACGGGTGATGTGCAAAGTGTTACTAAGGTCACTCAAGAGAAGACATGAGAATCCAACTCAGAGGTCTCCTGCCTCTCTGCTCAAGCCATTACATGCGTAAGATGTTGGGTCAAGCTACTGTGCCACGTTCCTTCCCAGTCATGATCAATGGGAGATTTAGGTAAACCAGGAGAGCAGGGTTATGGTCCCATGACTTTACTGCTTGTAGTGATGAGCTATTTATTGCTTCTGATTTAGCAGCGCACCCACCCATGTTGAGCCAACGGCTAACTGATTAGAATGCCCGGGAACTTTCTATATGGACATGATGTTCCATTTCTCAGTCTTATCGAAAAGAAGATTGAGAGGTATATTGGTGATAGTGCATGGGACCCGTACATTTGCTTTGTTCATCATAACTTATCCTCTTTCCTTCAGGGCTCTGTGGAGGAGGGAGCCTGAGAAGGGGCTGTGAGAAAGGCCTAGGGACAGGCCAAGATGGGAATTAGCTCATGGAGGAAGCAGTAGGTCTTTTCAGACAGACCTGAGCTGCTTAAGACAGGATACCTGGGCTGGAACCCAGAGGATAGGGCAAGCCTGTGTTCCACTATCAGAAAGGTGACCTGGATGGAGGGCTGATTCACAGGTAGTAGCCCACCACATGGCCAGAGTGACAGTTGGCAGGGGGTGCCAGAGAAGAAGACCCTGCTATGCCATGCCCAGCACCCCAGCTAGGGAGTCGCTCCTCTAGAAAAGTTGATGAAGCATTGGAACAAGCTTCCATGGGCAGCAGTGGATTCTCCATCTCTTGATGTCTTTGAATCCAGCCTGGCCGCCTGTGTGGAAGATAGGCTTTAGTCAAACACAAGTTATGAGGCTCAGTCATGGGGTAGCTGGGTGAGATGTAGTGCTCTGTTAGATACAGTATGTTGGAGTAAAGGATTCAGTGTCCCTTCTTGCCTTGAGGTCTGTGAACTTGTGAACCTTCTTCTAAACAGTTGGTACTAGCCACTTTAGAGACAGGAGAGCAGACAAGGGGGATGACTGGGCTCCTCTGTAGTGATAACTACTTAGCATTTAGCAAAGAAAACATCTCCTTTGAGGTTAGGCATTTCTCTATCTCTACAACTTTCTCACTGAGTTTAGAGGTTTCCCTATTAAACTCATTAGTAAGTTCCAAAAATAAATGTATTATTTACTCCGCCTTCATGGTAGTTGCAAATTCCCTTTAGTAGAATTGTCCAGGGAGATGTTTCTGTCTTGTGTAACGAATGAGAGGAGGCAATCACTCTTTGGTATCAGGTAAAAGCCAGCTGTGGAAGGCAGTAAAATAGAGCTCTCAGTCCTTTTCAGCACCCTCTGGTCTCATTACACAGGCCCAGGAAGTGGATGGCGATAGGATATAGACCCTAGATCCTGTATCCTGGTCACTGAAAGGCTGAATGAAGAAGTCACATCAGGGATTACAGCTTTTATTATACCTGTTTTGGAGGAAGCACAACATTTCTCATCAGATAAACAGAAGGTAAAGGAGAATGTATATTCTTATGCCTGATCCCTCCTGTCCAGTACATATTTTTCCTGTACACAGTAGGACCTGCTAGAGTTTGGTGAAATTTTTCCATCAAAACTCTTCATGATGGGAAATTGGATTTTCAACACAAGAAAAATGTTCATGAAAAGTGTCTGCTTTTCTTCAATGTTTTTTTTTTTTAAATTTTTCTTTGAAAATTCAAGAAATCTAAAAACCAGCACATTTTCAGTTTTTTCTCTGGAGAAAAACAAAATCAGACTTTGACTTTGTATTTGGGAGTTTATAGCTGCTTTTTCTTTAGAGATTTTTGTTTTTAGAATTAAAAGTCAAACCTATCCATGGTGGAAATATAAGACCCTGAGTAGCTCTCTAGAACCTACGGTTATGAATGACGTGCAACACAGACACTCTCTTTCTGTGAGACACGTCATAACAGACAGGTTCAGAGGTATGTAGAACACCCTGGGTTCCAGTTCTAGCCAGAGCTGAGCTGAGCTGGCCTGTGTTTGTGAGGATTCATGAGATTTTGAGCCTCCTCACTCATACACTGAATGAAAAGCATCGTTCAGGATTGATGTTGGTGTAATTCCAGAGGCAGTGAGACTCTAGAGGCAGGAAAATAAGGTAGAAACATGGACAGAAACTGACAAAATAAACTTATCCAGGTCAATGGATGCTCAGGACCTTACACCAAAGATAATGTTATAGACAATCCTTATTTATTAACTCAGAAAAAGAAAGGTGAGTTACTAAAAGGCAAAAGCACATAAAATACATTACAGGTGAATCAAAGTATGTAGTCTGAAATAATACCAGGGATATTAAATCTGTCAGTTTTCTATACATTTCTCTGGGTTGCCCAAATAGTTCTTGGGGATCTCAGTCTTTTTATTCAAAATTTCCCGTCAGAATTTACCAGTCAAGAGAAGGTGGCCAGGGGACTTTGTTCTCCCTTTTTATAACGAGGCCCTTTTTTGCTGGAAAAATCCTTGCTATGTCATTGGGTCAAGCAATTCCATGGCATAGGTGCTTTGCCATCAGTTCTTGATATGAAGGGCAAATCTAGTTTGCACCGTCTGCGTACTTGCCGTTTGAGGTGTGTTCAGGAATAATGTGCAGTGCAGTCTCTAGTTTACAGTTCCTTTGTTATCCCTGAAATGCAAACCTGTGGGCCTTTCTCAGACTCCCATGATGATTAGTTCCGAACATATAGCAAAGTTTCATATCTCCACAGACAATACTGATACACACATTAGAGCAGGATAATAATACTCAGCAGATTTTAACTTTTCCAATGATAGTTCAGGAGGCATATTGTACAAGGTTTATCACAATTTTGTAACAGTGGTGACCATATTAGTGTAGATGGTCATCTTCCCCCTTAGCATCACACTTGGCTCCCAGCCCCACTCTTGCTTTTTTCCAAAGCTCTTGACTCCTGACTCCAACTCTCACCTTTGTCTCCAGTTCCTGGCCTGACTGCCATTGCTCCAACCATTAGGCCTGACCCTCCATATCCTGTTTTCTGACACTGGCCCAATATCTCTTGGCTCAGACAGTAAGCTATGGGGTTGGCCTATCTGAGGATATTAGCCAGGGTCAACATTTTGTTTGAAATAAGTTCTACTCCTTCTTCCTCTGAAATCACTGGCAAAACTCACAGTGACTTGAGTGGCCACTTGACAGCATTCAAACTGATCAGCAAAAGTAAAGTAGAAAGAAAGAAAGAAAGAAAGAAAGAAAGAAAGAAAGTTTCTGTTTCTGTGAAACAGAAGTGAAGATCGGAATTCAAATACTGAAATCAGACAGAATTCATATCTCCTCATACTTAGATTTTTTTTTCATATGGTACTTTCTGGATTTCATTACTTAGGTTTGCAGGTGAACAACCTGGGAGTTCCAGGGTAAATCCCTACAGGAATTTTGATTTGACAAGACATAATGCACAGAAATTTGCCCTGAACTCAAGGTGACGTTAATCTCAAAAAATGCTGCAGAATTGGACTCCATTTATGGTTTTCATCATTTCATGACCAAATCAAAAGGGAAAAGATTTTTCGCTGTTTATTTTACTAAGTTTATTGCATCTTAAAATGTAGAGAAAATGGGCATAGTTCTCTATTTATTTACACAAGCTTTAGAAAAGTGTAAATGCATTTATTTCAACAGAGTGACTCCTGATTTACATCAGGCTGAATGAGAGGGGTATTAGGCCCATTGACTCTAATAGAGTTACTCTTGATTTACATGGAGATGAGTGAGAGAAGAAGTGGGCCCATTGACTCCTCTGGCACTCCTCCTGATTTACATCAGGACGAGTGAGAGGAGAATCAGACCCATTGATTTGAATGTGGTTACTAGTAATTTACACCTGGGTGAGTGAATGTTCCTTATTTACACAAATATGAGTGAAATTTGAATAAAGACCACTTGCTTTATTGAGCTGTGTTACAAGACATAGCTTACGAGTATTGTACTTAGATGACCCAATTGAACATGGACTCTATCAATTTCCATTACCTGTTACAAGTGTGTCACATTGTTCACCATTTCCAAACAGCTATCCAAGCAGGTCATCAGTGATAATTCAAGTTCTGGATCTTGACCTGGTGTAGATCTGTGTAGACACACAGAAGTCAGATTAGCTAAGAACATTTACATTTCCTAAGGATTTGGACTGAGGTCATTACTATTCTAAATATCTGTCAATATGCACATACATAGAGAAATACTTTGTTGTCTTAAATATGTTCTCTGGCCAGTGTTCTGGAAAGTTATAGGAACAAGGAAATTGCCATGAAGGAGGATTCTGTCTCCAATGGTGGCCATTATCACCTGTTTCAAAGACAGAAGAATTGATGATAAATCATGGACAAAATTTACTCCTAACTCAGAGAGGAGTTATCCACTCATACCCCAAAGAATGAAGTCCTTATAAATATCAAAGCCATTATCTGATTCTGAATATATACTTAACTAAATAATATCCAGAGGCAATGAATTCTACAGGTCAGCTAGCCACATAAATGGGAAGAGAGACAAGCAGAAAGCCATAGACAGGCCCACAGAAAAAAAGAAAAATTGATAGATAGACTGATAAATACTGTGGATCTCAAGGATTTATTTGTTTATATCTGAAAAACTGCTCCCAATAATAAATAAATATTTGGCAAGCATTTGTTGTTGCGTTGCACATTACTGTGACCCACTGGATTTCATCTCTATGTTCAAGGACAATGTTTATTTTTTCAAACATTTCTTGCGCAGAGTCCTTCTCAAAGCATCTTTCACGTCTTTGTTCCTAAGGCTGTAGATGAAGGGATTCAACACGGGAATGAAAAGGGTATAAAACACGGACACTGCTTTTCCTTGGTACAGAGAAGATAGCCAAGTGGGCTGGGCATACAGGAAAGCAATGGTGCCATAAAATAAAGTCACAGCCACCATGTGGGAGGTGCAGGTGGAGAAGGTTCTGTGTCTGCCCTCGGCAGAGCGAATCCTTAGCATGGTAGAGATGATATAGACGTAGGAGATGAGCACAATCAGGGAAGTTCTTGCTATGATGAGGCTGCATAGGATAAATATCACAGGATTATTGACGTATGTGTCGCTGCAGGAGAGACTAATCAGGGGAGGGCCATCACAGAAGAAATGATCAATCTCATTAGACCCACAATAATTCAGGGTAAAGGTGAAGCCTGTTTGCACCATGGAATTCACACAGCCACAGATATAGGATCCCACCACCAGCTGAACGCAAACCCACTTGGACATGGCAATGGGATACTGGAGCAGGCTGCAGATGGCAGAGTATCGATCGTAGGCCATCACTGCCAGGAGAAATGCTTCAGTGGTGAGGAAGAGAGCAAAGAAGAAGAATTGGGTGGCACATCCCTTGTAGGAAATGGCTTTTCTTCCTGCTAGGAAGCTCACCATGGCTCTTGGGGTGATGGTGGAGGAGTAGAAGAGGTCTAAGGGCGACAGATTCATGAGAAAGAAGTACATGGGGGTCTGAAGGTGAGAGTCAGCTCTAATAATGACGACCAGGATGGTGTTTCCCAGAATGGTTGTTATGTAAATCTACAGGACCATCACAAAGGGCACAGTCTGAAACCCTGATCCTCTTCCAAACCCCAGCAAGATTAATTCAATCCCTGCTGTGTGGTTCCCCTCTCCTACTGGCTCCATTGCTGACATTTCCTTTAGAAAACAGAACAAGATAAAGGGTAAAAAAAGAGTCAAATATAGAAGATACATTGAAGCTTCTCCTAAGAGTTCTTGAAACCAATGGGGGTTAGACACCCAGATGTTTTGGAATATCCCAGTAGGTGCCTAAATACCTTAAAAAATCTGACACCAGAGTTTTTTCGGCGGGGTTGAAATTTTTTACTTCAAAAGCCCAAATTAATCATCTTTCCCCTATAATCATGATTCAAGACTCTTCTTCTTGGCTGAGTAAGACATGGGCAAAATCCTCCCAGGGTAATGCTATTGGTTTATAAAAGAATGCTGGAAATGGGCCCTGTTACATCCATTATTCCACTCCTTTTAGTGTCTGAATCAATATATAAATATATGATTTATTTATTCAGCATTTCTCCTTCTGAGAGACTGAAACGGCTCTAGTTGAGAGCTATAACCTCTGTACAGATATCTTTACTTAGGGATATTCAATGGGCATTTTTCCTGAGTACTGACAGAGTAAAATCTGAGAACAAATGTAAGGATGCGGTATTTGCTTTTAACTACAAGTTACTTCAATTTTAGCTGGATTGTGTGTTAAGTTTTTGAGTCTGCCAGCCTTACTCACATTGAGTACTACCTTCCTCCCAGCTTATCTCCCTTGATAAGAATGTTCATTTCAACTGTTCTATAATTAACCTTGTAAATACACATATTCATGGTTCATCACCCTAAATTTGAGTCTCTTCCATCAGATGGAGGGCAGTTGGAATAGGGCCACTGGAATCTAGGTCAACAACCTATTGATGTTCAGATAATTCTGTCAAGATGTGGATGGATTTCCTAAAGTCTCAGTATGGGATAAAACTGGTTGGAAAACAACAGCTAAAACAATTCACAACACATTTTTAAAGAAGTATGGACTTTGACATTTTGAAATGTTCCATATTTTGACTAAAACCTAGCAAGAAAAAACAAATAAGCCATTTCAGGTGTGACCTGCTCTGCCAGATGGTTTTGGGAGCCCAAAGGAGTGGCTTCAATTTTTCTATGGGCTTCCTTTAAAGATCCTTGATGAACAATTTTTCCCCACTGGCAGGCACTGACTCCAGGGGATACAACAGAGATAATTTAATTTGGTCGGACAAGGGGGGGAAGTAAGACAACAGATTGGATTTGGGGAAAGCAGCAACTAATAAATTAACAAGTTCTCTGATGGGAGACTCCCCAAGGATATCTTAGCCCTCCTTCAGCCGATGGAAGTGGCTGATGCGTTCTGGAAAATTCCCTGTACCCCTACGCGCTCCTCACCCTTAGATGTCCCTTGCCCTATGGTGCCTGCCAGAACTCTTTGTCAGGGCGACTCCAGACATATTCATTGTTGATGTCTTGTTCTTCTATCTTCCAACAAGTTCAATTTCACTTTACGCCCCCCCCTAAACTCAAAATTGAACTGCACTTTTACCAAAATGCTCCAAACTGTCATGTGAATGAAATGCAAATGAGGCTGGATCCATTCAACCAAATTCTTTGCTCTCCAATAGACAATGGCCGAGATCTCCCTCAACAGTGGAGTCCTTCCACAGCTGCAGTTCTTAACCTGCACTGGGCCCCTCTTCCCTCATTTCATCCCCAGGTGACAGTGCTCAGCTCCCTTCTTTCTAAGGCTTAGATCACAGGCTTTACAAATGGAGAGAGAGGAAGAGATTTTCCCTGGTGGATAGTATGTAGGATTTTTTTAAAGACATTTTTCTTCAAGGGACAGCAACGTCTTCAAAATCAAACGTCTCGCTGAAATTCCTTTTGCCTGCCATTATCACAATGATCACTTTAAAACCACTGTTAGTAAAAGAGATTAGAGAGGAAATAATATTCAGGATTATCCAGGGAGATCACAGCATGTTTTAGACAGAAGCTACCTGTGTACAGAACTTTCTGTGTTCCCACCCTTGGTCAGTTTTCCCTGTTCTCTGGGCTACTGTTTAACTCCACAACAGAGGAGAGGAAACATTTTAAAATAAATCATACATCCCCAGCAGATGTCAGGGGCTGCCACATCTGAACCCACCAGCATATGCCACACCTGGAATTCTTTAAAATCTATCTGTCTACAGCTTAGATTGCTGGTTGACAATGTCGCTATTAAGCAGGGTTGGATTAACACCGGGGCTTTAGGGGTTGCAGCCCAGGGCCTCAGACTAAGGGGGGGCCCCTGCAAAAATAAATCCCCACCCCCTCCCACGTGACATGGGCCCAGTATCCTGGCCAGGAGCTGCTCCCGGCCCCGTGCAGCACCGCGTGGCAGCATATCCCCCCGCAGCCCTGCCCTTTGCCCCTGCCCCTCTCCCACGTGACATGGGCCCAGCATGAGTGTGAGCGCCATTCAAAATCATCTCGCGTGCCATGACTGGCACGTGTGCCAGAGGTTGCTGATCCCTGTTCTACATGTGTGAAGACCGCAATGTAACCACAGAACGGCTTTATGTTAATGAAAAGGCAAGTTTAGCTTAGCGTTAATAGCCTTGATGTCATAATTGTGATCATTTTGTTTTAAATTAGGAAAAAGACTTTGTACAGGGGCCCCACAATATCTACTAGCCCCAGGCCCACAGGGGAGTTAATACGGCCCTTGCTATTAAGGTCCTGATGCTGCAAACAAGCACTTATTCCTGTGAATGATTTGTTTCAAACACTTGTCAGAGATGGACTAGGCATAAGTAATCCCTCCTCAGTGAATGGGGCTCGACTAGATGACCCCTCAAGATGCCTTCCAGACCTGCATTTCTATGATTCTCTGACAGCAGTCTCATTTAAATCAATGGGCTGATTCCTATCAATAAATGTTCTAAGGTTATTTACATGTTTCCAGGGGCTACATGTCCACCTGCATATCTCGAGAACTCATTGTGTCACAGCTGGACAGAGAATAAGGAAGAAAAACAATGAAACAGTTTGTCATAATTTGGTTTTACTTTTCCCCCCAGATTTTTGTGCAAATTAAAAAGAACCTGGACACCTTCTGCTCTGTCTCTGTTCAATGGCAAGGATAATTTTTTCAAGGATTTGTGGCCCAAGGTCCTTCTCAAAGCCTCTTTCACGTCCTTGTTCCTCAGACTGTAGATAAAGGGATTCAACATGGGGATGACATAGGTGTAAAACGCGGATACAGCTTTCCTTGGGTACAGAGAAGATAGCCAAGTGGGCTGGAGGTACATGAAAGCTGTGGACCCATACAATAAAGTCACAGCCACTATGTGAAATAAATTCCTAATAAAATTTGAGCTGCTCTTTTGGAAGGCTGCGTTCCTAGACTAGCAGCCACAGTAACCAGCTTTTCCTTGCAGTTGCAACAAAAAGCACGGTTAGTCTGCCAAGTTAAACAATTGCAGAATCTATCCACCCATGTGTGAAACCATTGATTTATAAAAAGGTGGCAGAACCGGGACTTTAACATCAGCTATTCCATTCCCTACCATTCTAAGAATTAACATATTTGATTTATTTATTGGACTGGAGATAGGCAAACACAGTACCTGTGTTAGAAAAGGGGAGCAAAGAGGATGCGGGGAATGATAGAGCAACTTCAAAACCTGGAAAGATACTCAAACAAATTATTAAACAATTAATTTGTAAAAACCTAGCAGGTAATAGGGTAATAAGCAGTGATTAATTTGTAATGCAGGAGGTGCCGAGCCTAAGGCCCAGCAAGCCCGGCACAAATTAAGCACTGGTTAGAAGGAATGGCCAGCAAAGTTTTGTCAAGAGGAAATCACACCAAAGCAACCTCTTTCCTTCTTTGGAAGGGCTGGTGACCTACTGGATGGGGGGACGTTGTAGACGTGCTATATCTTGATTTTAACAAAACTTTAGAAACAGTTCACATGACGTTCCCATAAGCAGACTAGGGAAATGTGGTCTTGATGAAATTACTGTAAGGTGGATTTAACACTTTACTGGGGATACCCAGAGGTAAGAGTCACTGTGATAGCTCTCTACCTCAGCAAGAGTGAGCTTTGCTGGTGAGTAGACTGTGTCAGCTCCCTGCCACACCAGCCTGTCTTCCTCAACAGCAAACTCCTGCAGGCTCTTCAAGCCCAAATCTTGCCTAGCAGGTAACGATCAGTGAACTCCAAATCCCTAGCTTCTCAGAGACATTTCTCTGCAATGCAGAGCAACTCCCACTGTACATTAGAATAAAAGAAGATTAGGGTTGGAAGAGACAGAATGAGATCATCTAGTCCATCCCCCTGATCAAAGCAGGACCAACCCCAACTGAATCATCCCAGCCAGGGCTCTGTCAAGCCAGGCCTTAGCCACCAGAAGGATGGAGATTCCACCACATGCCTAGGTGACCCATTCCAGTGTTTCACCACCCTCCCAGTGAATTTTTTTTTCCTAATATCCAACCTAGATCTTCCCCATTGCAACTTGAGACCATTGCTCCTAATTCTGTCATCTGCCACCACTGAGAACAGCCTAGCTCCATCCTCCTTGGAACCCCCTTTTAGGTAGTTGAGGGCCATTATCAAATCCCCCCTCACTGCTCCCTTTTGCAGACTAAACAAGCCCAGTTTCCTCAGCCTTTCCTCATAAGGCATGTGCCCCAGCCCCCTAATCATTTTAGTTGCCCGCCACTGGACTCTTTCCAATTTGTCCACATGCTTCCTGGAGTCGGGTGCCCAACACTGGACACAATACTCCAAATGTGGCCTCACCAGTGCAGAAGAGAGGGGAATAATCACACTCACAGAAGACATTGAGGCTCCCACTCTGTTAGAGAGCTAGAACCTTACAGCTTATTAATTTAACTGGGGTATAGACTCACTTTCCTTCAAACACAGCATTGGATTGGTTTACAGTAAAAGTCAACAAGTTTATTAAACAAACAACTTGGTTAAGTGATACCAAGTCAAAGGAATACAGGCAAACAAACAAAAGTAAAAATACCCATGCTAATAGCTAAGACCTAACTTAATAAGCTAGAGCCTTTGTACAAGGTAGGTTCTTCTTCAATCTGCCTTTTCCAGCAATGGCTAATTAGCATTCAGCCAGGATCCCCGCAGATTCCAAGGTGCTGGCTTTCCTTGTCTCCTCAGGTGAAGGATAACTTAGGGGCTCACTCTCCCTGTCTTAATAATCCAGTAACCCTTTGAAATGTATTCTTCTGAAACATATCCCTGGAAAAGTCCTTTTTCCCTGATGGATGTCTGGGGTAGCTTCCATGCTGCCTTCTGCCCTGTTAGTCATTGTTACAATGTAAATTATCTCTTCCTGCAACTGTGATACAAATGAATAGCTTGTTGAATTTGGCCACACCTGGTTTGAGGTGTGGCCCTTTTTCCTTTATCTGGAGAAAATCTGTTTATTGACTCATCCTGACATGCCAGGTTTAAACCTCTTTTAGTCAGACTTAAAAGTGTAGTATGAGCGAGTATCCATAATTCCACATGCAGCATTATCACATGCATTTCTTAATGATATTATTGACCAGCATGTTATCATTTTTGAATGATACCTCCCAAGGCATATTTTGTGTAAATATTATTACAGTAGTATGTAGGGTGCGAATACATGTGTGCCCAGATTCACTGTGGGTGCACAGCTGGTTGAAAGACCATACTCAAAGGGTAGTTGTCGAACTGGGAGGACATGTCTAGTGGGGAACCCACAGGGTCCCATTGGAGAAAATAGGTATTAATATGAGAATTGAAAGGTGGGAAAGAAACTAGTTAAATGGGAGACTACAGCGGGTCATAATGAAAAGTGAATTGTCAGGCAGGAGGGAGTTTACTAGTGGAGTTCCTCAGGGTTCAGTCTTGAGACCAATCTTATTAACATCTTTCATTAATGAGCTTGGCAGAAAAAGTTGGGATGTATTACCTGAATGGAGGAGGCCTGGAATATCAGAGAAGAAGTTTGTTTGATCTTGAAAACTGGAGCAATAGAAACCCAGAAGAAAGAACAACAAGAATCTTTGCTATAAACTGAAGATCTACAGTTGGAAGCACCAGAATTGGAGAAAGACCTGGGTTTATTGGTCAATCACAGGATGATTATGACCCACCAATATGATGCATCCATGAAAAAGGCTAATTAAATCCTGGGATGCATCAGGCAAGGAATTTCCAGATGAGATAGGGAAATGTTAGTACCATTAAACAAGGCACTGCTGAGACCCCATCTGGAACAATGTGTGCAATTCTGACCTCCCATGTTTAAGAAAGATGAGTTCAAATTAGAACAGGTGCACAGAAAGACTATTAGGATGATTGAACAAAATGGAGAACCTACTTTACAAGAGGAGACTTAAGGATATTGGCTTGTTTAGCCTAAGCAAATGAAGGCTGAAGGGAAATATAACTGCTTTCTATAAATACAGCTGAGGTATAAATATCAGGGAGGGAAAGGAGTTCTTTACGTTAAGAGCCAAAGTTGGCACAAGAATAAATGGATACAAACGAGATGGTGGAATCTCTATCCTTAGAGGTTTTTAATGCCTTGACAAAGCCCTGGCTGGGATGATTTAGTTGGGGTTGGTCCTGCTTTGAGCAGGGGGTTGGACTAGATGACCTCCTGAGGTCCCTTCCAACCCTCATTTTCTATGATTCTATGGCCATCAACAAGTGTAGGTTTGAAATTAGATGAAGGTTTTGAACCGTAAGAGGAGTGAAGTTCTGGAAAAGCCTCCAAGGGGAGCAGTGGAAGCAAGACACCAACTGGTATCAAGACTGAGCTTGAAAAGCTTAAGGAGGGGATTGTGTGATGAGATTGCCTACAATGGGATGTAGCCCATCTGTGGCTGCTAGCACCAAATACCTCCAATTGCCAGTGACGGGACAGTGGATGGGGAGGTCTCTGAGTTATTTCAATGAATTCTTTCCCACATAACTAGCCAATGGGTCTCTCCCACATGTGGAGGGTCTAACTCAGTGTTTCTCAACGACCAGTCATGGACCGGCACTAATCCCTGAGATCTCCCTGACACAGTATAGCAAGTCAGTCCCTGGTATCAGAAAGGTTGAGAAACACTGGTCTAACTGATTTCTATATTTGGAGTCTGGAGGGAATTTTCCCACAGGTCATATTGGCAGACTGGAGAGGTTTTAACTTTTCTCTGAAATGTGGAGCATGGGTCATTTGCAGGTTTGAATTAGAGTAAATGTTGGCTTCTCTGTAAATTGAAGTCTTCAAATCATGATTTGAGGACTTCAATAACTCAGCCAGAGATTCAAAATCTATTCCTGGAGTCGGTAGGTGAGATCCTGTGGACTGCAATTTGCAGGAGGTCAGACTAGATGATCATGCTGGCGCTTTCTTGGCTTAATGTCTGTAAGTCTGGGTCCATCCTGAGTCTAGTACTGTTCAATATTTTCATTAATGACTTGGATAATGGAGTGGATAGCCTGCTTATAAAATTTGTGGATGACATCAATCTGGGTGGGGTTTTCAAGCACTTTGGAGGACAGGATTAGAATTCAAAAGACCTTGACAAATTGGATAATTGGTCTGAAATTAATAAGATGAAATTCAATAAAGGAATGTGCAAAGAACTTCACTTAGATAGAAAAAAAATCAACTTTAACTCTACAAAATGGGAAATAACTGATTGGGTGGGTAGTACTGGAGTAGTACTGGAAATGATCTAAGGGTTAGAGTGGAGCACAAATTGAATGTGAATCAACAATGGATAAAGGGTAACATCATTCTGGGGTGTATTAACAGGAGTGTTGTATGCAAGACAAAGGAGGTAATTGTCCCACTCTGCCTGGCACTGATGAAGCTTCAGCTGGAGCACAGTATCGGATTGTGGGCACTGTACTGCAGAAACATGCGGACAAATTGAAAAGAATCCCAAGGACAGCAAGAAAAGAAATAAAAGGTTTAGAAAATCTGACCTATGCGGAAAAATTAAAAGAACTGGGCACATTTAGTCTTGAGAAAAGAAGACTGGGAACCTTCCAAGAGGTAAAGGGCTGTTCTGTAGAGAAGTGTGATTAATTGTTCTCCATGTCCACTGAAGACAGGACAAGAAGGAAAGGATTTAATCCGCAGCCAGGGAGAGTGAGGTTAGACATTAGGAAAATCTTTCTAGCTATGTGGATTGTTAAACTCTGAGACAGGCTTCCAAGGGAGGTTGTGGAATCCCTGTCATAGAAGGTTTTAAAAAAACAATTGGACAAGCATTGTTCTAGGTTCATTTTGTCCTGCCTCAACACTGGGGGATAGGCTAAATGACTTCTCAAAGTCTCTTCCAGCCCTAGATTTCTATTATTGCAATGATTATGTCTTCTCCTGTGAGATTTTAAGAGTTCCATTTGTGAGCTTTTATCTCTATAGAAAATATACTCTGGCCTTATAAAGGTAAACTCGAAGGGAGTTTTGTCTGAGGAAGGAAGGAGTAAAGTTTTAGTAAGAATGTGAGGACATGGGATTTTATTTTAACTGAAAGATACTGCAACAGAAGTTGGATACTGACATTTAGCATCAGATTCTGTCACCATTGCTCACATTGTGTAGTAGCTTATTGCCAGAGTAATTTCCTTGTTAAGTGGATATTTCTTTTCCACTGTACTAGGCTTAAAATTGTAAGGGTATTCTCAGATTCCCTCTGTAGATATGTTTCTCTTCCATCAGATGAATGGCAGCTGGGATCTTGTCACTGTCATCTAGGGCAACACCTGAAGATGTTCAGGGAATCATAGGAAGATGCAGAGATGTCTCCGTTTCTCTGGTTCCAGTTAAGTGTTAATACTGCCTCACACTAGATTATTGATGCTGGGATTTTCAGTGGGGTTCATCGTCTATTGAACTGACTGAGCTAAGCAATTGTCAGTCTCTACCATGTACCGTAGATTATTTTTTTGGAGGGAAACCTTTGAGAGTCTTCTTTCATTCCCTTTTTTCTCCATTTCAGCCCTTTCCCAAGCCCTCCCACCAGCCCAATCTGTCCTTATACTCTTGAAGGATGTTAGTGGTATTAAGACATTCATTTCAAATAGATATCTTTGAATAAGGAGGTTAATTACCTTTGAAGAGACCTGGAAAGGTTCGTTAGTCCATCCCCTTGAGCAGAGATAGCACCAAGTACACCTAGATCATCCCTGACACATGTTTGTATAACTTGTTCTTATAAAACCTCCAATGACAGAAATTCCAGAGCCTCCCTTCAGATCATATTCTAGTGCTTAACTATCCCTGTAGACAGAAACTTTCACCTGCTATCTAACCCATATCACCTCTGCTGCAAATTAAGCCAGTTTCTTCCTGTCCTATATTCAGTGGACATGGAGAACAATTGATCGCTGTCTTCTTTATAACACCTCTTAACATATCTGCAGGCTGTTTTCAGGTGTTCCCCACTCTCCAATCTTTTTTCTCAAGACTAAATATGCCCAGTCTTAAAAAATTTCTTCATAGGTCAAGTTTTCTAAACCTTACATTGTTTTTGTTGCTCTCTTCTGGACTCATCTTTGCCCACATTGTACACATCTTTCTTAAAATGTGGTGCCCAAAACTGACAGCGTACTACAGCTGAGACTTCAACAATGACAAGTAAAGCAGAACAATCACCTCCCGTAGCTTACAGATAATACTCCTGCTAGGATATCCCAGAATATTGGCCTTTTACACAATTGTGTCACATTGTTCATTCATATTCAATTTGTGATCCACTGTAACCCCCAGATTATTTTCAGGAATTCTACAACATAGCCAGTTGTTTCCCATTTTATAGTTGTGCTTTTTTAAAATTCCTCAGTTCACTACTTTTCTTTACTGAATTTTGTCTTGTTGATTTCAGACCAAGTCTTCAACTTGTCAACATCCCTTTGAATTCTAGTCCTGTCCTCCAAAGTGCTTGTAAACCTCACCCAGATTGGTGTTATTCACAAATTTTATAAGCATACTCTCCACTCTATTATCCAAGTCATTAATGAAAATACTGAATAGTACTAGATGAGAGCAGACCCCTTCAGGATCTCATAAGATATATCCCCCCATCTTGATGGCAACCATTGATAATGACTCTTTGAGTAAAGTTTTTTCAGTTTTGTACCTACCTCATAGTAATTTCATCTAGACCACATTTCCCTACTTTGCTTATGAGAATATCATGTGAAACATTCAAAATAGATCACATCTATCGCTTTGCCCATCCACTAGGTCAGCAACCCTGTCAAAGAAGGAAATTAGATTGCTTTGGCATTAAATACCTCAGCCTTCTTGATATGATCCTTTATTGGCTTTCCTTTCCAACTCAGTAGATGCACTATTCGTTCCTTCATCCGTCTCTTGCTCCTAATGTCATATTAAAGAACCTTTTCTTAGTGTCCTTTGTACTCATCATTAGCAATCTGTCTGTTTTCACTTTGGGGGATTCCTTTTTTATTTTCAGGACATTAAAGTTCTCCTGTTTGAACCATATTGGCCTTTTACTATCCTTCCTATCTTTCCTTCACAGAGGAATAGTTTACTGTTGAACCTTTAATATTGAATCTTTGAGAAACTGCCAGCTCTCACAAACTCATTTTCCCCTTCAATTTTCTTCTCATGGGACCTTCCTTGCCAGTTCTCTGGGATTCTTAGTCTGTTTTTTAAAAATGTCATTGTCCTTATTCTGCTGTTTTCATTCCTTCCTTTCCTTAGAATCATTACATTTATTATTTCGTGATCACTTTTACTCAAATTGCCTTCAGATGCTCAACCAATTCCTTCCTCTTAGCCTGGATCAAGTCTAAAATGACCGCCCCCTGGTTATTTCCTCCACCTTCTGAAAAAAAAAAAAACACTTTTCCCCTGCATGTTCCAAAAATATACCAAGTATTTTGTATTTTGTCATATTACTTTTACAAAAAAAGTCTGAGTAATTAAAGTCCCCAGTTACTATTAGGTCTTGTGGTTGGACATTTTTGTTAATTGTTCTAGAAATGCCTCATCTAAGTCCTCTTCCTGATTTGGTGGTGTATAGTTGGCCAGGACATCATCCCTGGGTTTTTTTATAACCTTTTAGCTTTACTCAGAGACCTTCAACCTCTGCTATCCTGCTGGACCTCAGAACAAGTGTATATGCTCTTGATATATAATGCAAAACCTCCTTTTTCCCCCTACCTGTTGTTCCTGATCAAGCTATACCCCTCTATATCATTATTCCAGTCAGGAAATGTATTCCATCAAGTCTCTGTGGTGCCATTAAGTCATCGTGGTGTATGAGGAGACAAAAATACCAGCTACTTTTTGCTCTTTCATTTAGCAGAAAAAGGCATAACAAGAACCAATGACTGGACATAAAAACCAAGTAACTTCATATTAGAAATAAGGTGCTGATTTTTAACAGTGGGGGAGAGTAACCATTGGAAAAAACTACCAAGGGAGATTGGATTCTCTATCTCTTCATGTCTTTTTATCAAGACTGGATAACTGTCTGGAAGATATCCTTTAGTCTAAATTGTTGGGCTCAATACAGGGTAATGGTGTGAGATTCTATAGCTGCCATTTTGCATTAGGTCAGGTTAGATGACCTCAAGGTCCCCTCTGGCATTATAATCTATTAATCTACAAATCTATGTTATCACCCTAAGGCAGCAAATTATTTAATCTAAGGCATTTTTTAAAAGTCTTACAAGCTACTCATTTGGGAGCCATTGTCATGTGGATTCAACCAGGCACAGTGAAACTCATTCACGCTCATACTGCCTCCACCCAATACTTCACTGTTAAAAATGCGTATAGCATAGTTCACGTTAGCATGTAGCCCTGATGGCAGACATTGAAAAGGATAAAAGTTACATGCTTAAGAAAGTCCTTTGAACTTCGTGAAGCTTATGACGTCTTGAATATTGTTGGCTGTTGATGGTGATTGTCTCTGCTCCGCTAACTCTTTTGTCAGCCTGTGAAAATTATCTGAAGTTTCTGATGTTATTGGTTCCTTCACCCTGCTGGTGGACAGCCACAGATGATGGAGAAATGCCTCTTCACCTAGTCCCGTGGCTTCTGGAGATAAAAATACAATAAAATAAGCTGATGACCAATCACTGACACAGCTTCTTAAAGTTTCATGGTTTTATTGTCCCCAGGGGTCCCAGGACAAATCAGATTAGAGATTTTACCCTACAATTTACTAGGCCATTCAACCAATAGGGCTAGATTCAGCCATTGCTATCAAGCTCAAGATGGTGGGTGGAGTTCTCTCAATTTTAGAGACATCAACTGAAAACTAAGCAGCTTCAGCACTGTAGAACTAAACATTGCTGAGTGTCTATTTCCAAACACAGCAATATGTATTACATGTTGATCTTATTTTCCCCCAGAGAAATCCAAAAGGGAACCATAACTTAAAATAACACGTTATACTTTAAAAACATGTCTCCTTCTTCTATGTACGTAGCAGAAAAGGCTGCATGGAAAACACTAGGTTTGGGGGTGGGTCTTCTGATTTACTTCATTGTCAGAATCAGCTCCATTTACTCCCATAGAGTTACTCCTGATTTACACCAGGATGAGTGAGAGGAGAATCAGACCCTCAGTCTGTAGCCTGTCTCTGAGAAATTCTCTCAACATGCTTGCCATTTGAAATTAGATTGTTTATATTTGATTGGGCTACTAGGTCAAATGGTATTTTTTCTCTACTCCCTGAAATGATTAATTTAACTCTGAGAATCAGGCCTTGGGTGTCACTACCCATCCATATGAATTTAACAATTCCCTCAAAGGAGTGCGGGTGTCACGTGATGCACTGTGGAAATGTCCCCAAGATAGCATTCCAGAAAGTAGGGAAGAAGACGATTGGATGCCTTTCCATACTCAGATTGACACGACTTTTTTCCCTACAACCCGGTGCTGTGTGGTCACAATGTATCAGCACAACTGACCAAGTGTGAATGCACTCTCCTGTAGTAGAGAAAGAGAGCCTAAGATATGAGGCCTGTTATAAGGAGGCCTAGTGTAAGGCCTAAACAGAGTCAAGCCCTGCAAAGGTAGTAAGCATCAAGCTATGAGCAAAGGTCAGGCCCTGTTACAAAGTGGATGCCAGATTCACGGATCAGTACATGAACTTGGCAAGACCAGGGCTGTCGTTGCAAAAATAGAGGCACTCCCAGGCACTAAGTATTCACGTAAACACATTCCAGAAGGGTAGTGCTTGATCATCCCAGTACAAGGTTATGGTGTAAACACACTGCCCAAAGATGATAAAAGGACCCACTGACCCCCTTAAACATAAGGTCAGGGTGACAGGGTGATGGATAGAGATGTTTTGATCGAACCACCAGGTACAAGGTAAAGGGAGGTAACTGACCACATCAGAGGGGCAATACTTAACTTGTTTGTATTAGTGTATAAAGAGGCGCCTCAGAGGGGGTGTCTTTGTCTAGCCCAGGGGGGAATGGAAAGTACTGCCATTCACTGAGCTGGTCCATTGTAACGGGAATACATGTATTAATGGTCCTGTAGAGTCTACGGGATACCAGGACCATGCTTCATCAACAATAAACCGGCCATGTGCCTTCGCTTGAGTCGGTGGTCCTATTGTGCAGTTCGATCGAGATCTGGGCAGCACGTAGAGAGAACACAAATGCAACCAAATAACCGACTACATCTTCTAAATTAATTTTGTCAGTGGTAGAGTTGGCCGGAAACTCAAATTCTGTGGGAAATTCTGAAATTTAAAAAAAAGAAAAAAGAATTGTTCTGCTGAAGAACAAAAATGAAATTTAGAAATTTCTCACGGACCAAGAATTCCCAAAAGTTGTTTAGAAAAAAATGCTTTTTGATCTTTTCACAATGCTTCGAACACTTCACAAACCACTATTATTATTATGGAAAAAGGGATTGTCTATGCATGGATATCATCATTATTGCCTTTCACTGAACACCCACAGCAATCAATGGAAATTAGGTCCCAAGGTGCTTTTGAAAATCCTACTAGGTGCCAAACTACCTTTAAAATCTGACCTGTAGTGCAGCTGTAGTAGCATTGATTAAGAGCTTATTTACACCAATGTACTCTCTTACCATGAATTGAGTATTCCAGTGTGGTAGTTTTACTCAGTCATTCGCAATTGACAACGACTATGGGAACTTCAAATGTAAATTCACAGGAATAAGCAATATTAGTATAAATACCTTCCTGTGGGAATAGCTGTGTACACACGAGGGACTGTCAGAACTGAGCTGAATAGCTGCAAAATCACACCCTAGGACAGTCTTCACTCAGGGGTTGTTTGGTCAGGTAGTGTGGCCTACTGGTCAGGGCTAAAACTGGTAACATAGAGGGAGGGTTTTTGGTAGGGGGCACTGGGCCCTTCCACTCCACTATTTATTACGGCTAAAGTTTCTTAGACTAAATAGCTGCTAGAAAGACACTTTCCATCTCAGGCTTTTGCAGCCATTCCTATAGATCAGTTCTCATAAGAAACAGAGACTCCATCTTCTTTTCCCTCCACACAAGTGATTGCTATGATGACTCCGCATAGGGTAAACATCACAAGATTATTGACGTACGTGTTGCTGCAGGACAGACTAATCAGGTAAGGGCCATCACAGAAGAAATAATTAATCTCATTAGACCCACAATAGTTCAGGATAAAGGTGAAGCCGGTTTGCACCATGGCATTCGCGCAGCCGCCAATATAGGATCCCACCACCAGCTGAACGCAAACCCACTTGGACATGGCGACGGGATACCGGAGCGGGTTGCAGATGGCAGTGTAGCGATCATAGGCCATCATTGCCAGGAAAAAGGCTTCAGTGGTGAGGAAGAGAGCGAAGAAAAAGAATTGGGTGGCACATCCACTGTAGGAAATGGCTTTGCTTCCTTCAGCGCAGCTCGCCATGGCTCTGGGAGCAATGACGGAGCAGTAGGAGAGGTCTAAAAGTGACAGGTTCATGAGGAAGAAGTACATGGGGGTGTGAAGTTGAGAGTTGGATATAATGATGAGGACCAGGATGGTGTTTCCCAGCACAGTTATCATGTAAATCACCAGGAACATCATAAAGGGCACAGTCTGAAACCCTGCTCCTCTTCCAAGCCCCAGCAGGATGAATTATGTCACTGTTGTGTGGTTCCCCTTTCTTACTGGCTCCATAGCTGACATTTCCCGTAGAAAATAGAACAAGATAAAAGGTAAAAAGTAGCCAAATATAAAAGATACATTGAAGCTTCTCCTAAAAGGTCTTTAAACTAATGGGGGTTAGTCACTCAGATGTTTTGGAAAGGCCAACTAGGTATCTAAATACAGTTAAAAATCTGACCTCAGGTTTTAAAAAAAAATTTTTTACTATCAAGCCCTAATTAATCAACTTCCCCCTAAAATCTGGATTCAAGACTCTTCTTGGCTGAGTAAGACACTGGCAAAATCCTGCAAGAGCAATGCCAATGGTATATAAAAGGGTGGTCAAAATAGGCCCTAAATTATATTCCTTTCAGTGTATGACTCAGTATATATATATATATATATATATATATATATATGCGCTTTATTTCATCACCATTTCTGCTTCTAAGAAACTTCAATTATTCTAGTTGAAAGTTTTAATGTCTGTACAGAATACCCTTACTCGGGGACATTTAATGGGATATTTGCTTAAGTACTGACAGAGTAAATCTGAGTAAAAATGAATGGCTTCGTTATTTCTTTTAACTAAAAGTTGCTTAAAGTTTAGCTGGATTGTGAATTAAGCGTCTGATTCTGCCACCCTTACTCACATCGAGTAGTAACTTTCTTCCAGTGTAGCCCCCTTGATGACAATTAATTGTTCATTTCAACTGTTCTATAATTAACCTTTTGTGTACGTGTATTCATGATTCATCACTCTACATGTGCGTCTCTTCCATCTGACGAATGGCATTTGGGATCTCTTCATGGGAATCTAAGTCAACAACCTACAGATGTTCAGGTAGATGTTCAGATAATTCCATTACAATGTGGGTGGACCCCTTACAAAGCATTTCCTGATTTTCTAATGTTTGGATGTGCGGTAGAGCTGGATGTAAAATAACAGTTAAAACAATGCACAACATATTTTTAAAATAGATATTTTAACGTGGATTTCATCCTTATTTTTATTAAAAACTGGCAAGCGAAACCAAATAAACCATTTATTATGTAACCCTTTTTGTCAGGTGGCATTAGTGGCCAAAAAGACCAGGTTCAATTTTTCTATGAGTTTCCTTAAAGACTTCATTCACACCAGCTCTAGCCCCAGACCAGAAATCAGGGAACCTATAGTCATCACGGTGGGCAACCAACCGGCAAGCACAGAGAACTTTATTTGTGGTGGGGAAGTGGGAGGAAGACGACAGACTGGATTTGAGAAAACCAACCATGAATTCATTGACAAGTTCTATGATGTCAGACTCCCCCAGGACATCTTACGAGCAGCCCCAACCTTATCCCTCCTTGAGCCGATGTTAGTGGCCGATGAGCTGTGGCACATTCCCTGTACCCCAGCTCCAACTTTCTCAGCTCAGCTCTTGGGGAGAGATTAGTTTGTTCTGGAGAAAAGTCTCACTCTCAGCAACAAGCAGCAGTCTTTCCCCTCCTATCCTTCCTCTTCTAGTTCTGCTCCCTTTCCCTTCTGTACCTGAAGGGAATGTTTGTCAGAGTGACCCCTAGCACATTCAAAGTCAATTTCTTGTTCTTATATCTTCCAACACTGTCAATTGCATTTTATGCCCCCCAAACTAAAAACCGTGATGCAACTAAAATGCAAACAAGGCTTGGTCCATTCAACCCTTTGCTGTCCAAGAGATGATGACAGACACCTCCCTCTACAGTGGAGTGCTTGCACGCCTGCAGTTCTTAAAATAATCTGAGAGATTTTCCCACATTTCATGCACAGATGACAGTGTTAAGCTCCCTTCCTTCTAAGGCTTCAGGACACAGGCTAACAGATAGGTAGGTAGGTAGGTAGATTTTCCTTGTTGGATATTCTATAGCGTTTGTAAAGATTTTTTTCTTCAAGGGACTGCGATACCCTAAAATCAATACCTCTGAAATTTCTTTTGCCCACTATTGTCACAAATATCATGTAAGGTCACTGTAAGTAAAAGAGCTTACAGAGCAAATATTATTCAATGAAATTGCTGTGATTTTCAGAGAGCAGCTATCTGTGTAGTATCATTTTCTGTGTTCCCACAGTTAACTGGTCAGTTTTAACTGTTGGTTGTGTTACTATTAAGCTCTGCAGCAGGGGAGACAAAGTGTTTTAAAACAAATCATAAATCCCCAGCAGATGTGTGTGTGTGGGGGGTACTCAGGGGGATATGTCACACATGAAACTCTTTAAAATCTCTCTCTCTCTCTCTTTCTCAGATCACTGGTTCACAATATCCCTATTAATGTTCTGATGATGCAAACAACACTTATACCTGTGAATAACATGTCTCAAGCACCTGTCAGGGATTGTCTAGGCATACTTAATCCTGACTCAGTGCTGCGGAATGGACTAGATGACTTCTCGAGGTCCCCTCCAGGCCTACTTTTCTGTGATTTTCTGGCAATGGGCTGATTCCTTTCAATAAATGTCCTCATGATCTTTACAGGTTTACAGCCTTTTTTTTTTTTTTTTTTTTTTTTTAACAGCAAATACTTTTGTGGGGTGGAAGGGAAGAATAACTTGATTGCTAAACACTTAGAAGTTTTGGACCCAATCTTCAAACACTTCCCCGAGGCACAGTGCCTGCTATGGTGAGTTCTTCCTTTAACTTCAGTAGTATGACTGGCAATATTTCAGTGAAGGTATGGACCAAAAGTCTTTTCAGTGTCAGGCTAAAATAAAGTATAATACAGACCTTGTGCTAAGGAATTCTGTGAGAGTGTTGACCTAAAATCAATTACACTTGACACCATACAGACAGATTAAGAAAGAATAACTAAGAAATCAACAAGACAATATAGCTTTAAATACTTTATACTGACATTTGGAATCCAGGTAAAGTCAGCAGAATATCAAGTATCTTCGGAACGGGTGCTTGTTTTATCAGGGTGTTATGGCAAAGCTCAAAAACTGTGTTTGAAGAGACCACATTGGACACGCGGCAGAGAGGAGTTTGTTCTATTGTAGGATACATGGCTGCATCTATCTCAAACATAAAATCAAGATTTTCTCCAGACTAACTCAGCAGCAGCTCAAAGCAAGGTTTGCACTGTATCCTTGAACTGAGATATCACTGCTTTTAGTGGATACATCAGCTTTTGAGAGGCAGGTGCAACGTGACAAAAGAATTAAAGAGATGCCCAAGAGAGATGATGTAAGACAGGTCAGACCTTGACACGAAGCATGGTTGACTTATTTGAATTCTATTAATATCTCTAGAGGAGTCACAAGAAATTTATGCTTATGATCAGACCAGTGGGAATACAACAACCCAAGTGATTAAGTCATAGAAAGAATGTGCTTGGCAGAGAAAATGCTATCTATCTATCTATCTATCTACAGCCTCATGTTAAAGAATTTCAAGGATGTATCTCCCCATTGACTATGAACTTACTCTGCATTTACACCCAGAGAAGTGAGAGCCTGATCTGCTAACTTTTGAAACAAGAAGAAGTATCTCATTGACTTCTTGATTGAGTGGGTCAATTATCTGGCCCACTATCTCTTTAATAAATTCAGTGCTTTCAGTGCCAGAAGAGACCATTGTGATCATCTAGTCTGATCTCCTGAATAGCACTGGGTATAGAATTTCCCCCCAAAATAATTCTGAGAGGAAAAATATCCAATCTTGATTTAAAATTGCCAGAAAAATATCCAATCTTGATTTAAAATTGATCCAGTAGATGGAGAATCCATCATAGAAAAATATCCAACTTGATTTAAAATTGCCTTGTTAAGTTGTTTCCATGGTTAATTACTCTCAACAGTTAAAAATGTATCCCTTATTTCCAGTATGAAGTTGTCTAATTTCCATTTCCAGCTGTTTGATCATGTTATAGGTTTCTCTGCTAGACTGAAGAGCCCATTATTAAATATTTGTTCCTCATGTAGATGCTAATAGCCACCTGTGATGAAATCTGACCCTTTATATCAATGATATTGCCACTGTTAGACAATTTCAAGAACAATCGAAGGATCACATTAGCCCTTTTGACTACAATGATGCACTGAAATCTCATGTTGAGCTAATTATCCACCATAAACCCCGAGTCTTTTTCAAAGTCACTTCTGCCTAGGATAGAATCCCCCATCCTGTAAATGCAGCCTACATTCTTTGTTCCCATATATATACATTTATATGTAGACATATTGAATAACACCTATTTTTGCTTACACCCATCTTATCAGGTGATCCAGATTCTTCTTCATCAGTGATTGGTCCTCTTCATTATTTACCACTTCCCCAAATTTTGCGATGTCTTCAAACTTTATCAGTAAAGCTTCATCAGCAGTTCTCAGATAGTTTTTTAAAGGAGTATACCTATCATTATCCACATATTACAGACAGGGAAACTGATGCTCAGCGTGATGAAAAATTATTCACTCAAGGATGTGGTAGGATTGAGAGGCTGAGGTCCTCGTTTTGTTGATGTATTTTTATTATGTGACTCCTTTATTTTATGTTTTACAGCTCATCATGTTGAGGAATACATGAATATGGAAAATCAAACCATGGTGACAGAATTCATCCTCCTGGGACTTTCCAATGAACCACACCTCCAGATCATAGAATCATAAAATCATAGAATATTAGAGTTGGAAGGGACCTCAGGAGGTCATCTAGTCCAACACCCTGCTCAAAGCAGGACTAATCTCAGCTATATCATCCAGCCAGGGCTTTGTCAAGCCTCATCTTAAAAACCTCTAAGGACAGAGATTCCACCACCTCCCTAGGTAACCCATTCCAGTGCTTCACCACCCTCCTAGTAAAAAACTTTTCCTAATGTCCAACCTAGACCTCTCACCCTGTAACTTGAGACCGTTGCTCCTTGTTCTGTCATCTGCCACCACCGAGAACAGGCTAGCCCCATCCTCCCTGGAACTCCCTTTCAGGTAGTTAAAGGCCGCTATCAAATCCCCCCTCATTCTTCTCTTTTGCAGACTAAACAAATCTTCCTCTTTGTGGTGTTTTTGGTTATTTATGCTATAACCCTGTTGGGGAACATGATGATCATGCTGGTGATAAGCAGCGATCCTCAACTCCACACCCCCATGTACTTCTTCCTGTTCCATTTGTCCTTTGTGGACATCTGCTATTCCTCAGTCACCCTCCCTAAGATGCTGCAGAACTTCCTAGCAGAGAGAAAGACAATATCAGCCAACGGCTGCTTTGCACAGAACTTCTTCTTCCTTTTGTCAGGTGGCACTGGAGTTTTTATTCTCTCGGCGATGGCGTATGATCAACACGCCACCATCTGTAACCTGCTGCGTTACATGGGGACCGTGAATAAGCAAGTCTGTTGTCACTTGCTTTGTGGCTCTTGCATAACTGGGTTCTTGTATGCACTGGCTAACACTGTCTCTGTATTAAGCTTACACTTCTGTGGGCCCAATGAAATCAACCATTTCAGCTGTGAGCCCCTTCTGATCCTAGTCTTGTCCTGTTCTGAGACACTGACCCCTAGACTGGTGCTTCTTACATCTGTTATAATTTTTGGATCAAGCTCCTTCCTCCTCACCCTAGTCTCCTACATTTACATAATCTCCACCATCTTGAGGATACGCTCGGCAGAGGGCAGGCATAAAGCCTTCTCCACCTGCAGCTCCCACCTCATGGTGGTTATTTTATACTACGGCACAGGTTGTTTCCGGTACATGAAGCCTGCATCTGAAACATCTGAACTTGTTCAAATAATTTCCATCCAGTACAGCATCTTAACACCCATGTTAAACCCTGTCATCTACAGCCTGAAAAACAAAGATGTGAAAACTGCTCTGTGGAAGCTATTTGGAAAATTCAAGTTTCCCAAGGAATCTTAACATTATTAAATGGAGAATAAAGACACATTGAACTGGTGGTCAATGTCTCAAAAGTCCAAGCTAGTGTAATAGACTAAGTATTTGTATTTATGAATTTGTGTCCAGAAGTGCTTTAGGCTTTCACAGTTACCAGAAGGATCTGGGAATCCAGTTCCTCTAAATTAATTTGAAAAACTCAGACTTAGTTTTCCAAAAATCAAACACTCTGCACTTTATTCTCCCTTCCCTCTCCCTAGGATACATGTGGAGGAATTCTAGTAAAGTATCTGGTATTGATTTACTGATCTCACACCCAGATGTAAATCAGAAGTAATTCCATTGGAGTCACAGGGGCTAATTCTCCTCTCACTTTCTTGGTGTAAATAAGGAGTAACAACTAATCAAAAGCTTTTAATGCAAACATTTTTTATCAAATGATAATTTTATAGATTTATTTTCACAAAAGTTGTATATTAGTGCATTTTAATGTGGAAAAATGAGGAAATAACACTATAAAATAATGTTGTTTGTTTTGTTTTAACCATGACATAAGAAAATGTTTTGTTTGGGTTTTGAAAACAAAATAAAATGTTGGTTGACTTTTGGTTTTCAGAATTTTGTTTTTATTTTTCCAATTTCCCTCCCTCTTTTTTACTCCCTCTTCCACTGAAAATATGGCTTTTTCTTTTTAAAGGAGACAAAAAGTGTATGATGTGATTTTCCCCCCTGCTTTTTCCCTACATTTTTTCTTTCACTCTTCCACTTTTTCCCACTGTTACTAGGAAGAGAAAGGTAGGAGGGGAAATCTGAAAACAAAACTATACAGTTTTGTTTGTTTTTGAAAACAGAAACAAAGATTGAAAATCATAATGATCATAATGATCCTTTCTGACCTTAAAGTCTAGAAGTCTATAACAACTCCATTTGTGTCAAAGGAGTATCACCTGTGGCAAATCAGTATCAGTGGGAGAAGAGAGCACCCTGATCTCAGGTAGGACCTCAGGGTGCTATAATAATAATATATGGGCTGGAGCTTGCTTAGATTACTTTGAAAAATGCTTATTCGATTGCTATCAATAACTGAATGTCATGGCAATATAATAATAAGAGTAACATGAGCAATGGTGGCGAACAGATGAGCAGCTACCAAAAGGAGGGAGTTTGCCTGGGATCTGTCCGAGAGGAGCCCAGGTGAGTGCTACGCTGTGTGTGCTGTGCTAGAGGGGTGAGTATCTGAGAGACCAGTTGTGTGATTGCTGCAAGTTACAGCTGACTGTGTGTGTGTGCTTGTGACTGGGACCGTTTGGCAGCTGAGGGTGTGTCTGATTGATTGATTGGGAGTGCTTTGATCCAGGTGGGTTTTGAGGGGTTAATTGCAGGGGCAGGGCAACTGCCCCAGCCTTATAAAAAGCAGCCAGTTGCGAACCAGCCGAGCAGCGAACAGAAGGAGGGAGTTTGCCTGGGAGTTCACCTGAGGAGAGAGCCAACAGCGGGTTTTTGCCTTTCAGACGTTGCTGAGGAGGAAATAGAGCATCTGAGGAGGTTCTCAGAGGAAAGATATGGAGACGAAGCGATCTCTCGTTGTCACCTGCACTGGATGTGCTATGTTTGTCTTCCTCCCACAGGATAGAGATGACTTCATCTGTACCAAGTGCAGGCTGGTTTCCTTATTGGAAGAGAAGGTTAAAGGACTAGAGGCCCAAATATCAACCATGCATTGCATTAAAGAAAATGAAGTCTTTCTCGATCGGGCACAGGCACAGTGTAAGGAATTAAAAGAAGGCCAGGCAGGCGAAACTGAAGACCGGGGAAGAAAATTGGCAGCATGTGACGTCCCAAAGAAAGAGAACCTATATGCCCACCATGCCGATAGAGTAAGGAATCGTTTTCATCCTCTCTGCACAAGTACTATGGAGGAGAACGATTTGGAGGACCCATCAGAGGGAATGGATCAGAAGGAGACCCGTTTGATCAGAAGGCAAGGGATGCATTGTCCTAGGGATGGGAGTTCCACGACCACCATTCCCAAGAGGAAGAGAAGGGTGATGGTGGTCGGGGACTCCCTCCAAAGGGGGACAGAGTCATCCATCTGCCATCCGGACCGGGAAACTAGAGAAGTGTGCTGCTTGCCTGGAGCTAGGATTAGGGATGTGACGGAGAGACTGCCAAAACTTAACAAGTCCTCAGACCGCTACCCCTTCTTACTTCTCCACGTGGGCACCAATGACACTGCCAAGAATGATCTTGAGTGGATAAATGCGGACTATGTGGCTCTGGGAAGGAGGATAAAGGAGTTTGAAGCGCAAGTGGTGTTCTCATCCATCCTCCCTCTTCAGGGAAAAGGCCCAGGTAGGGACTGTCGCATTGTGGAAGTAAATGCATGGTTACGCAGGTGGAGTCGAAGAGAGGGCTTTGGATTCTTTGATCATGAGATGTTGTTCCAGGAAGAAGGATTACTAGGAAGAGACGGGATTCATCTAACGAAGACAGGGAAGAGTATCTTCGCAGACAGGCTGGCTAACCTAGTGAGGAGGGCTTTAAACTAGTTTCGACAGGAGACGGGGACCTAAGCCCGAAGGTTAATGGGGAAGAGGGACACTGCAAGGAAGCAGAAGGAGGAGGGTGCAGCAGGGGAGGCCTCCCGATTCATACTGTGAAAGTAGACCAATCGGCTACTTATCTCAAGTGCCTGTACACAAATGCAAGAAGCCTGGGAAACAAGCAGGAGGAACTGGAAGTCCTGGCACAGTCAAGAAACTACGACAGGATAGGAATAACTGAGACTTGGTGGAGTAACTCACATGATTGGAGCACTGTCATGGAAGGGTATAAACTGTTCAGGAAGGACAGGCAGGGGTGAAAGGGGGGAGGAGTTGCACTGTATGTAAGAGAGCACTATGACTGCTCTGAGCTCCAGTATGAAACTGGAGATAAGTCAGTTGAGTGTCTCTGGGTTAAGCTTAGAAGCAAGAACAATAAGGGTGATGTCGTGGTGGGTGTCTGTTATAGACCACCAGACCGGAGGATGAGGTAGATGAGGCTTTCTTTACTCCACTAGGGAAAGTTTCCAGTTCACAGGACCTGATTCTCATGGGAGACTTCAATCACCCTGACATCTGCTGGAAGAGCAATACAGCAGAGCACAAACAATCCAGGAAGTTTTTGGAGAGTGTCACAGACAATTTCCTGGTGCAAGTGCTGGAGCAACCAACTAGGGGCCGTGCTTCTCTTGACCTGCTGCTGACAAACAGGGAAGATTTGGTAGGGGAAGTAGAAGTGGGTGGCAACCTAGGCAGCAGTGACCATGAGATGGTCGAGTTCAGGATCCTGACGAAAGGAAGAAAGGAGAACAGCAGGATACGGACCATGGACTTCAGAAAAGCGGACTTTGATTCCCTCAGGGAACTGATGGGCAGGATTCTCTGGGAGGCTAATATGAGGGGGAAAGGAACCCAAGAGAGCTGGCTGTATTTTAGAGACCTTACTGAGGGCACAGGAGCAAACCATCCTGAAGTGCAGAAAGAATAGCAAATATGGTAGGCGTCCAGCTTGGCTTAACAAAGATGTCGTTGGCGAACTTAAACACAAAAAAGAAGCTTACAAGAAGTGGAATCTTGGTCAGATGACTAGGGAGGATTATAAAAACACTGCTCGAACATGCAGGAATGAAATCAGGAAGGCCAAAGCACAATTGGAGTTGCAGTTAGCAAGGGACTTGAAGGGGAACAAGAAGGGTTTCTACAGGCATGTTGCCAACAAGAGGAAGATTAGGGAAAGTGTGGGCCCCTTAGAGAATGAAGGAGGCAACATAGTGACGGAGGATGTGGAGAAAGCTGAGGTACTCAATGCCTTTTTTGCCTCTGTCTTCACAGAAAAGATCAGCGCCCAGACTACTGTACTGGGTGGCACAGAATGGGAAGGAGGTGAACATCCCGCAGTGCTGAAGAAACAGGTCCAAGGCTATTTAGAAGGATTGGACATACACAAGTCTGTGGGGCCGGATGCAATGCACCCGAGGGAGTTGGCTGATGTGATTTCAAAGCCATTGGCTATCATCTTTGAAAGTTCGTGGCAACAGGGGGAGGTCCCTGAGGACTGGAAAAAAGCAAATCTAGTGCCCATCTTCAAAAAAGGGAGGAAAGAGGATCCAAGGAACTACAGACCGGTCAGCCTCACTTCAATCCCTGGAAAAATCATGGAGCAGGTCCTTAAGAAATCCATTTTAAGGCACTTGGAGGAGAGGAAGGTGATCAGGAACAGTGAACACGGATTCAGCAAGGGAAAGACATGCCTGACCAACCTGATTGCTTTCTATGATGAGGTGACTGGCTCTGTGGATGTAGGGAAGGCGGTGGATGTGATATACCTTGACTTTAGCAAAGCTTTTGATACTGTCTCTCACAGTATTCTTATCAGCAAGTTAAAGAAGTATGGGTTGGATGAATGGACTATTAAATGGATAGAGAACGGGCTAGAGCATAGGGCTCAACGAGTAGTGATCAATGGCTCCATGTCTAGCTGGCAACCGGTCACAAGCGGAGTTCCCCAGGGGTTGGTCCTGGGGCCGGTTTTGTTCAACATCTTCATTAATGATCTGGAAGATGGGGTAGATTGCACCCTCAGCAAGTCTGCGGATGACACTAAGCTGGGGGGAGTGGTAGATACCCTGGAAGGTAGGGATAAAGTACATAAGGACCTAAACAAACTGGAGGATTGGGCCAAAAGAAATCTAATGAGGTTCAACAAAGAAAAGTGCAAAGTCCTCCACTTAGGAAGGAAGAATCTCATGCACAGCTGCAGACTGGGTACCGACGAGCTAAGCAGCAGTTCTGCAGAAAAGGACCAAGGGGTAACAGTGGATAAAAAGCTGGATCTGAGTCAGCAGTGTGCCCTGGTTGTCAAGAAGACTAATAGCATATTGGGCTGCATTAGGAGGGGCATTGCCAGCAGCTCACGGGAAGTGATTATTCCTCTCTATTCGGCATTGGTAAGGCCGCATTTAGAGTATTGTGTCCAGTGTTGGGCCCCCCACTACAAAAAGGATGTAGACAAGTTGGAGAGAGTACCGCGGAGGGCAACCAAAATGATTAGGGGGCTGGAGCACTGGACTTATGAGGATATGCTAAGGAAACTGGGCTTGTTTAGTCTGCAAAAGAGAAGAATGAGGGGGGATTTGATAGCGGCCTTTAACTACCTGAAAGGGGGTTCCAGGGAGGATGAGGCTAGGCTGTTCTCGGTGGTGGCAGATGACAGAACAAGGAGCAATGGTATGAAGTTGCAGTTGGGGAGGTCTAGGTTGGACATTAGGAAAAATTTTTTACTTGGAACGTGATGAAGCACTGGAATGGGTTACCTAGGGAGGTGGTGGAATCTCCATCTTTAGCAGTTTTTAAGCTGAGGCTTGACAAAGCCCTGGCTGGGGTGATATAGCTGAGGTTAATCCTGCTTTGAGCAATGGGTTGGACTAGATGACCTCCTGTGGTCCCTTCCAACTCTAATATTCTATGATTCTATAATGTATTTTGATTTGTATTCATCATTGTCTCTGACAGAATTTGTTTTGTGAAAGATCTGCTCTTGTGCAACCACAACTAATGGACTTGAAGCAGGAATTAATTCAGGGATGTCCTATGGCCTATGTTTAAAAGAGGAGGTTAGCCTAGAACAGCGGTTCTCAACCTTTTTTCCCGAGTACCACTTGGGAAAAAAAGGGCGGGGGGGACTTGTGGCGGCAGCGCGGTTTCTCGGGGGGACTTGCGGCGGTGTCAGGGTTACATGGGGGGAACAATGCCCTCCACCGAAACCCTGCCGCTGTTTGCCCCTTTTCGGTGGAAGGGTTTCGCAGGCGGGGGGACTTGCAGCGGTAGCGGGGTTTTGCGGCGGTGGGGGGGGGAACTTGTGGCGGCAGCGGGGTTTCGCGGCAGCGGGGGCGGGGGGACTTTCAGCGGCGGATTCGGCGGCACGGTACGGCTCGCGTACCACCCAGCGTTCTTCGAAGTACCACCGGTTGAGAACTGCTGGCCTAGAAGATCACAGTGGTCTCTTCTGGCCTTAAAAATCTATGAATGATCATCTTCCATCCAGTTCCTCTAATCATAGAATCGTAAGACAGGAAGAGACCTCAGGATGAGGTAATAAAATCCAGTCCTCTGCAGTTATGGCAGGACTAAGCATTATCTACACCATCCCTGACAGGTGTTTGTCTAACCTGCTCTTAAAAATCTCCAATGATGGAGATTCCACAACCTCCCTGGGCAATTTATTCCCGCACTTAACTACTCTCACAGTCAGGAAGTATTTCCTAATGTCCAACCTAAAATGTCCTTCCTGCAATTTAATCCCATTGCTTCTTGTCGTATCCTCAGAAGTTAAAAAGAACAATTTTTCTTGCTTCTCCTTGTAACACTCTTTTATGAACTTCAAAACTGTCATCATGTCCCCCCTCAGTCTTCTCTTCTTCAGACTAAACAATCCCAGTTTTATCAGTCACCCTCACAGGTCATGTGTTCTAGGCCTTTAATCACTTTTGTTGCTCTTCTCTGGACTTTCTCCAATTTATCTACATCTTTCCTGAAATGTGGCACCCAGAACGTTGCTTCCTTCTAATTTTTTACCCTTTGCTGCTCTCCAGTAATCATAAAGAAACAGAATTTCTTTGATATGAGCCACATTCTCCATCTTTTCCTTTTCCTTTTATATGACGATCCATTTTCAAATGCTTCCTGTTCATTCACCAGAATGATGCATCCAAAACTGCTAGTAGCAAACATCTCCAAAGGCTGAAGAGGGGACGCTAGATGGGGAGGACTCTGAGTTACTACAGAGAATTCTTGCCCAGCTGCCTGGTTGTTGGCTCTCACCCACATGCTCAGGGTCAAACTGATCGCCATATTTGGGGTTGGGCAGGAATTTTTCTACAGGTCAGGTTGGGAGAAACCAGGGTTTTTTTCTCCTTCCTTTGCAGTGCGGTGCAAAGATCACTTGCTGGTTTGAAGTAGAGTAAATAGTAAATTCTCTGTAACTTGAAGTCTTTAAATAAAGGTTTGAGGACTTCAGTAACTCAGCCAGAGGTTATGGGTCCATTACAGGAGTGGGTGGGCGAGTTTCTGCAGCCTGCGATATACAGGAGGTCAGACTAGATGATCATGGTGGTCCCTGTTGGCTGTAAAATTTGAGTCTAAAACTGATAAACCAAAACATCTCATTAGCCATGTTGGGGCACTCGGCACATGGGTCAGATCACAGTGCCCCAGGCACCACAGAGATTTGCCTTTGTAGTGTTAATTCACCAGCCAGTAACACATGTAGGCCCAGTGCTGGTAACGCTGAAGCCAATGAGAACTTGGCCTGTGATCTCAGTGGCATTTGGCTTAGAGCCCATTCCTTGTGATGGCAATGTCTATTTAGGTAGCTAAATGATGCCAAACATGGCAGAGTCTGAGCACTCCACAGCCAATGATAAATGTAACCTTCCATCAGTCTGTGAAGTAGGGAGAGAGCTTTATCCTCTTCTTAAAGTGAGGGAAACTGAGGCACTGAAGGTTAGATCCCCAGATGCTGCAAATCCACCTATCCATATTTCCTAGGTATTTACACAGGCCTTATTACTGTGGTATCTGAGCATCCCCCAGTCATGAACATACAAACATCACAATGCCCCAGTCAGGATGGGAAGTGTGATTATCCCTATTTTATAGGGGGGGAAACTGAGGCACAGGGACGCTTAAGTAATCCAATTGCTGGTGGATTCTCTTTACCGTGAAGTCTTTTACCCATGATCTGAGCACTTCAATAACTGAGTCACAGGCTAGGGGTCCATTACAGGAGTGGGTGGGTGAGGTTCTGTGGTCTGTGTTGTGCAGGAGGTCTGACTAGATGATCATATTGGTCCCTTCTGATCTTAAAGTCTGTGAGTCTAATTTATGCAAAGTCAGACGAGGAGTTTGTGACTCCAGTGGAGTCACAGCTGATTTACACCAGGTGTGGCTCTGGCTCCAGAAGAGTGACAGCTGGGTTCTACCAGCTGAAGATCCAATTCACAGCGTTTAAGGCTGAAGTTTCCTAGCCTGCTTGGGGGATTTGGACACACAACTCCCGCTAACTTTGGTTTGTGAACTTCAACCTAAGTGACCTACTTAGTGCCACATACAGTGTCCACGGCAAAGACAGGAATTAAACAGAGTTTTTAGGGCAATTGCATTAAACCCAAGATCAACCTTAACTTCTAGGCAGGAATCACTGTGTGTCGGTATGAACATCATCATTAATGATCTGGATGATGGGATGGTTTGCACCCTCAACAAGTTTGTGGATGACCCTAAGCTGGGAGGAATGGTAGATACCCTGGAAGGTAGAGATAGGATACAGAGTGACCTAGACAAATTGGAGGATTGGGCCAAAAAAATCAGATGAGGTTCAACAAGGACAAGTGCAGAGTCTTGCATCTAGGGCAGAATAATCCCATGGATGCTCCAGACTGGGGACGGACTGGCTGGGCATCAGTTCTGCAGAAAAGGACCTGGGTGGGGGATACAGTGAACAAGAAGCAGAATATGAGTCAAAAGTGTGTCCTTGTTGCCAAGAAGGCTGGTGGCATATTGGGCTGTGTTAGTAGAAGCATTGCCAGCAGATCAAGGGAACTGATTATTCCCCTTCATTCGGCACTGGTGAGGCCTCATTTGAAGTATTTTGCCCAGTTTTGGCCCATCACTACAGGAAGGATGTGGACAAATTGGAGAGAGTCCAGGAGAGGGCAACAAAAAGAATTAGAGGGAAGGAGCACATAATTTATGAGGCGAGGCTGAGGGAACTAGGCTTCTTTAGTCTGTAGAAGAGAAGAGTGAGGGGGGATTTAATAGCGGCCTTTAACTACCTGAAAGGGGGGTTCCAAGGAGGATGGAGCTAGGCTGTTCTCAGTGGTGGTAGGTGACAGAACTAGGAGCAATGGGGAGGACTAGTTGCACTGGGGAGGTCTAGGTTTTCTATTAGGACAAACTTTTTCACTAGGAGGGTGGTGAAGCACTGGAATGGGTTACCTAGGGATGTGGTGCAATCTCTATCCTTAGGGGTATTTAAGATCTGGCTTGACAAATCCCTGGCTGGCGTGATTTAGTTGGCGTTGGTCCTGCTTTGAGCGGGGAGTGGGACTAGATGACCTCCTGAGTTCCCTTCCAACCCTCATCTTCTGTGATTCTATGAAAATGAATATCAAAGTTTTGTGCAATGCAGAAGGTGTTGGAAGGTGATTGGGTTGCCAATGGAGATAAGTTTTGTTGTTCCATATGCCTGTGTAAGTGAAGTGATGCTATGGGCTGTTACCAGCATACTTTGGTGCAGCTAGATGAGGTCCGGGACTAGCAACGCAGAGTGAACATGTGCCTAGGGGGTGGGAGGCATAAGTTGCTTTGTGGTGCATTGAGAATGCTCAGCTCCATCCCAGGGCTTGCCTGGCAGGAGGTGCTGTGGGTCAGAACTCAGCAGAAATACCAGAGCTCTGCAGATGCAGTACCTAACCAGCAAGGGCAGCATCAGGACTGTGTGCAGACACAGCACTGGAACGCCCTGGGGAGCTGCAGGTCACACCCAAGAGGGTGCATTCAGAGAACTGTGCGTGTGTGAACTTGACCAGTGGAGGTCACAATGGAGGTGACTGTCAGCGTTGTCTGTTTGGGGTCGGACGGCAGTGGCGGGTTTGTCCCTCATTATTGTGACATATTGGCAGAGCTGGAGAACAGTCTGGGACCGGGAATAACAGGAGTAATTGATGTAAATCAGGACTGAGGCACAGCAGCAGCGCTGGGAAGGGAGCCAAGCCTGGGACAGCAGCGGGATTGTGGGTCAGGCTGGAGGGACATCATCAGAGGTAAGTGGGTGTGAATCCAGAGCTGGAATAATGGACGGGGCTGCGGGTTAGGGGGCAGGACAGGACGTGGGCAGAACTGAGGTGTGTGAGCAGGAAATCAGAGTCTCTATACTTAGGGTTTAGTTGGGGTTGGTCCTGCTTTGAGCAGGGGGCTGGACTAGATACCTCCTGAGGTCCCTTCCAACCCTAGTCTTCTATGAGTATGGGGGGATAGCTAGATAAAGAGCTGAATAGATAGATCAGTAAGGACACAAGCTCTCTGTCCCCCAGCAGGCAATGCACTTTAAAAGTGCCCCAAGGCCATCATTTCTAGTGGTCAGAACCCAGAAGTTTGTTCACACTCCATATCTAGCTTCTCTTGATGTGGCTTCTGTGCCAGCCAGTGGTGTGTTCCACAGCATTGTGGTTTGCATGTGCTGCTTGTCCAGCTAATAACGGACAAATGACCAAGGATGTGAAATTCAGTCCTGGCTCCGACGACTCACTAACTTTATTGGCAGTGTTCGGATCTGATTTTTTTTCTCATGTCCTGAAGTCCAGGTAGCTTCATTCGGACCCATTGAAGCTACCAATTAAATTGGGGCCACCAAACAATTCACAGAGGCCTGGATACTGGCAATGCACAACTGCTGCCAGGTGCAGATGACCCCAGAGATATAACAGTCAGGGGTGCATTGAGCATCAGCCAGTTGCAATTGCAGGGAGAAATTTGGACTCAGTTGGCTTCAGAAGAGATCCATTCATTTATTACTATGAGCTGAGGATTTGGTTTCAGCTGTCTGTCACCCAGCAAATCACAACTCGCACACACAGAGCAGTCACACACAATAGTAACCAAGCATTCATTTCCCAACATGCACACTGATACACATGCAAGCACAGGAAGACCGACACAGATACACAAACGTGCAGAAAAATACACATAAAGAAGACATATGCATGCACACATTAAGACACGCACATTCCACATAAGGAGGTGTGCACATAAGATCTACACACACGATATGAACACACAAAGATAGAGACAACCACAAGACATGCACATACACAAACAATATCACTCTAATACATACAAAGGCTCCCCTGCAGTTTTTATGAGTTTTTAACCAAAAATTTCCCAGATTTTTCCAAAAGCTATTTGATTTTTAGCCAATGTTCACCCTAATTTTGATCCACTCAGGTACATGGAAATACTGATCGTTAAGAAATTCCCATACAGAACGTTAGGGAGATTAGATTATGTTCATAACAAATGAGTCTAAGTGAGAGGGAGAGTCTACACAGGGATTAAAACCCAGGCCTGGCTGCTACTGACCCTGGTCAACTGATGGGTTCAGGTGGCTGTGTAGCTAAAAATTGCTGTGTAGATGTTCAGGCTGGGGTTAGAGGCTGAGCTCTGGGTCCCTGTGAAGATGGAGGCTCCTGACTGAGCCTGAAACTCTACACAGCAGTTCTTCAGTCCCGAGACCCGTGAGCCAATGTTAGCTGATCCAGGCCAGCTGTGGGTATTTTATTCCTGAGTAAATACATCCTGAATGTGAGAGGGTCTCTTAAAGTAAGGCACCGTAATGGAATATGTGCACGCACGCATGTATGCACATAGGTGTATGTCCTGTTAATCTGTATTTCATGAAAGCAATCAAGGCAGTAAACTGCTTTTACTTTCAGGATTCTTACTTCCCCCCCTTTGTTGATTTTTTCTGTCCTCACAACCCAGAAACAGAAGGTGAATTTTTTTGCACACATTTTCCCCGATTTTTCATTTTTCCAATCAACACTGATAAATTCCAGGGAGAATTTTTAACAAAATAAAAACGGAAAAGAAAGGGCCTATGACATACATCAGCAACGAAACAATCATTCACCAGCTCATACAATGCATTTCACCTGTGCTTTCACTCAGTTGTGTGAAGCCTTTCATTTTCCCACCCAGCCATTCACACTAGTCCATGTCATTCTTACGATTTAATTTTCCATTCACATTAATGTATTAGACTTCACAATTGTAAATAGATGTGCATGGATAGAATTCATCCTGGGTCTGGCAAAGGAGGGTAAATTCACATATTTTAAATATCTAGCACCAGAACTCCAACAGGTGTAAACCACAATAAATTAGTTCACTTCCTCACCCTTTATATAACCGGCATCCACTACCGTATAGCTCCATTTTCCCACCCACTCACCCTCTGCTTCCCCTAGTGCCCATTATACAGTATAGCCGCCCCTTCCCCGCCCCCACCCTCTGCTGCCCCCAGGGCCCATTATACGGTATAGCCACCATTTTCTCATCCACTAGACCCCCAGTCCCTCTTCACAATGCTGAGTAGTTGCCTGTCAATGGCAGCAGAACACATGGTGCAAATTTTCAGGACCCTGCAGCCTGTAACTGATACATTTTCTTGGGCAAAGCAGGGCCACTTGCTCTCTTCCCTTATCACTGGCCTGTTGGGAAGAGTATGTGGTCATCTATTAGAGAAGGCTTTGGTGTGGGCTTCACTCTGTTTTTTATAAAGCCATTGATGTGTGCACTTACTGCAAATATCCAATCCATGACCATGGATTGAGGTCGGATCCATACGTATAGGTCTGTCTGTTTAGCTAACCCCATTACTGTGATATCTGACGCCCTCTTTCCTCTGTACCTGATACGAGGTGGCCTTTATTCTGAAGTCCAAAGAATGGAGCAGACATCGAGACTTGCCCACTTGTGGTGTGGCCCTGCAGTTCGCCTTCCTCAGTTTCCCGCTTGAGTTTTTAATGACCCTCTTGGCCTTCAGCACAGCTTTGTTTCTGAGGTGACTCAGCCCTCTTGGTAAATCTTCTGCCCCATCCCTTCTGGAGCAATCAAAGTCCAAAGGAAAACACCAGTCTTCCATCCCCGTGGATGGGGTACACAACACATACCCATCTCTTCCTGGTCTCAACTTCCAGACCTCTTGGGTTCTGGTTTGTCCACTCTTCCTTCCCTTAATGGGAGGGTATGTTGTACCCACTACTAAGATGCTAGAATACAGGGAACCCCCACTCACCTGTGATGAATTTGGGCTCTGTCTCTATCATGTATGAATTCTGCCTGAGAGGGTGAAGTTGTTTGATGAAAAACTGCTGCATCACATGGTTCTATATGTGCGTGGAGCTGCTATTGCTGACTAATGCGTAGCAGGAACATGCCGGACAGGAAGAACAGGAATATTTAAAGGCAGTACTTTGACCACACAAAGGTTTTGCTAAAAAAAGCCAACTGTGTCCTTAAAAAACACTTCTTTAGTTTACTCCCGAGTGGAGGAAGAAAGGTAGGAGCAGTGGGAAGACATCCCAAAGACACAACAAAGGGGACTGGGGCATGTACACACTGCCACTTTTCTTGGTATAACTTATGTCGCTCCGGGATGTGAAAAAAACACACTCCTGAGTGACGTAAGTTACACCGGCAGAAGTTTCGGTGTGGATACGACTCTGGCAGTGTGAGAACTTCCCCCGAAGACACAGCTACTGCCGCTTGTTAAGGTGGTTTTGTGATGCTGATGGGAGAGCTCTCTCCTGTCAGCACAGAGCAGTGACACGGGCAATCGTACAGTGGCGCGGTGGCAGCGGTACAGCTGCACCACTGTGAGCTCTCCTGTGTAGACGTGGCCTAGGCGGGGTTTACAGAAACACCCAGGAATAGAGGGAGCAGACAGGAGGAGGACATGTGCTGAGGGGAGACACTTTTGTATGATCTGTGCTTTATGTGGTAAAGATTAAATGTATTAGACTCTGGGGAAAGTGTCTCTCTCTATATATGAGAGGATTCACTGCTGCTGCCTGCCTCCAGAGAGAGGTGAACTGTGAGCAGAAGCTTTACACTCAGCGGTGGAGCTCTGGGAGGCACGGCCTGGCCAGATCTTTGACACTACCATCTACCATGGCCTCTGGCTTTGGGAAAGGGGATTTCTCCCTCTGTTGCCACAAGCTGACCCGCTTCTTCTTTTCTGGGCCCCTTCCTATATCTGCTGCCCTCCTTCCAGGGCTCTTGGGACAAGGTGTCCACAGCCTCCTGTCCTGGGATTGTGCATTGCCTCTGGCTGGGCTTGCCCCAGTGTCCAACTTCCCTTGGGACAGGGTTCCACAGCCATCTTTCATGGGCCTGTGCCATGATCCTCACCAATTTCCCAAGCACAATCTCCATCAAGTGCTGCCCCAGACAGTCTCCCTCCCAGCTTCCCCAGACTCTATGCCCCCAATCGCAGAGTGCCACATAGTCTTTTTACCTGGTGACCTTGGTGATCACCTGGCTAAAACACCTGCCTGCAGACCCTTGTGTGTGCTGGGGAGCAATGAAATACCTCAACCTTCACTGAAAAGCAGCCCTTCCAATTCAACAGCCAGAAGCACTGACAAGGCTGGCTGAACTTTGAGCAAAGAAGTCAGAAACTGCCTGGGAAACCCGTGTGTGGAACAGAGACATATGTGTGGCCATTAAGGTTCTGCTCTTCCCCAGAACTTTCCTACCCAAATAAAACAAAATAAAGGTTAACATATAATTTAGGATGAGGCAGGTGTATTGAGCTTTGATAGCAAAAGACGAATAGCTGACTGGTAAAAGTAAGAGATAGAGAATCTTAGAATCATGTGACTGGAAGGGACCTCGCGAGGTGATCTAGTCCATTCCCCCTACTCTGTCTAATCTGCTCTTAAAACTCTTCAGTGATGGAGATTTCACAATCTCCCTCGGCAATATATTCTCGTGCTTAACTCCCCTGACAGGTAGGAAGTTTTTCCTAATGTCCACCATAAACCATCCTTGCTGCAATTTAAAGCCTTTGCTTCTTGTCCTATCCCCAGAGATTAAGGAGAACAATTTTTCTCTCACCTCCTTGTAAAACCTTTTATGTACAGTTCCAATTTTGTATGTGTGAAACTGATTGTTCCTTCCTAAGTGGAGTACTTTGTATTTGTCCTCATTAAATTCCATCCTGTTTACTTCAGACCATTTCTCTACTTTGTCCAGACCATTTTGAATTTCAGTCCTATTCTCCAAAGCACTTGCAACCCCTTCCAGGTTGGTATCATCCACAAACTTTAGCAGTGTACTCTCTATGCCATTATCTAAATCACTGATGAAGATATTGAACAGAACCAGACCCAGAACTGATCCCTGCAGGGCTCACTTGATATGCCCTTCCAACTTGATTGTGAACCACTGATAACTACTCTCTGGGAACGGTTTTCCAATCAGTTATGCACTCACCTTATAGTAGCTCCCCCTGGGTTGTATTTCCCTAGTTTGTTTATGAGAAGGTCATGCGAGACAATATTAAAAGCCTTACTAAAGTCAAGATATACCACAATCATTGCTTCCCCCCAATCCACAAGGCTTGTTACCCTGTCAAAGAAAGTTATCCGGTTGGTTTGAGACAAATTTGTTCTTCACAAATCCATGCTGACTGTTACTTCTCACCTTATTATCTTCTAGGTGTTTGCAAATTGATTGCTTCATTATTTGCTCCATTATCTTTCTGGGGACTGAAGTTAAGGTGACTGGTCTGTCATTCCCCAGCTTGTCCTTAGTTCTCTTTCTATAGATTGGAACTGTGTCTGCCCTCTTCCAGTCCTTTGGAATCTATCCCGTCTTCCATGACTTTTCAAAGATAATCACTAAAGACTCAGATATCTCCTCAGTCAGTTCCTTCAGTATTCTAGGGTGTATTTAATCAGGCCATGGTGACTTGAAGACATCCAACTTCACAAAGTCATTTTTAACTTTTTCTTTCCCTATTTTAACCTCATATCCTACCTCATTTTCACTGGCTTTCACTATGCTAGATGTCCAATCGCTGCTAACCTTTTTGTTGAAAAGTGAAATAAAAAAATCATTTAGCACTTCTCCCTCTTATGTTTTGTTTTACAATAGTGTAATGGTGAGGGAAGGTTAATGATTTATAATAGCATAGAGTGGAAAATGAAAAACAACTTATAGAGATGGATATTGATCAAAGAATCCTGGTGCTGGAGACTGGATGCATCACCTCTTGAGGCAAAATCCACAAAGACCAGTATCGTAAATTCGCTATTTCAATTAAATTTGTTGGGGGATTAAAATACAGGGGAAAATTAAGATGATAAATATTAATTACTATATGAACTCATTAAGACCTTTTTCTCAGTTTAATCAGACACCTATTGCTGATTGGAATTTTTCCACCCTTCAGGAAAATGTTGACTTCTCACCGAGAACCCAAACTCCTTTCATTTTTCTTTTAAGTTTTGGCAACTGAAAAATTTCTGCCGAAAACTGGAGGGTTTTCAAATCACAAAACCAAAAAGATTTTGGTTTTCAGTCTTTAAGTTTCTTTACAAAACTATTCTAAAATGTTAGAGAAAAACAGACAGATTCTGAGATTTGTTGTTTAGCTTAAAACCCAATCCCCATTAAAATCAATGCAGCGAAAATTTCCACCCAGCCTTAAACTTTAAATAAAATTGGGGAACATTAAGATTTCTTGATTTCAAACCCATTTATTCTCTTGCATCTGTGTGATTTCTCTTTCAAAGCAATAGTTGCCAGGAGCTAACAACTGAATAACTAGTAAAATTGATAGAGCACACAGAATATTTTATACGGACTAGCCCCTTTAAACACAGGGTTAGAGTTGAATCAAGCAGCAGCAAACACCTGTCCATCTTGACCCCTTTCAAGGACAAATAGGAGCTCATGGAGAACAGAATTACCTCTTGTTTGAGATCCAGACTGTTGCTGACTGGGCGTAAACGGGTGTGCAGAACGTACACATAAGAAGACATGGGGTATTCTTTCTAAAGGTATTTAAGCACCTAGTGAGATTATCAGAAGCATCTAGGAGTGTAAACTTCATTGATTTGAAGGGTTGTTCAGTGCATAGATGGTTCTGAAAATCCCACTAGGGGCCACAATACATTTTAAATTATGGACCAGGGCCCCTCATTAAAAGATCTTGAAGGCTTAGTTGATAAGGCAGAGAAAGGGAGGGAGGGGAACAGTCACCAAGAGGGGAAATGACTGGTCCAAGTCGCACAGCAGGTCGCTGGCAGGAACAAGAACAGAGCCCAAGTGTCCTGGCAACCACTGCACCACACAGCACAGAGTAAACAATGCAGCATAGCGGTAATGAGGGATGAGACTGGCCCATTGTTACACGCAGGCAGAA
The DNA here is from genome assembly GCF_026122565.2 of Emydura macquarii macquarii. Taxonomy (NCBI): domain Eukaryota; kingdom Metazoa; phylum Chordata; order Testudines; family Chelidae; genus Emydura; species Emydura macquarii. Next base: position 221,944 of record NW_027131767.1, read on the forward strand.
GTGCAGCTGGGATTTGGTGCCGTAAATCAGTTGGGAAGCAGACAGCAGGGCGTCTAGGCACAGAGCTGGGGGGAGAAAAGCGGCCACTTACCATGCTGGAGGACTCCACATCATGTTACCCTGCAGCGTGGGAATCAGGCAGTGCTGGCATTTTAGTCTATCAGCTTCATGGCCAAGCTGTGAGGTTGGTGATGGTGACGATGGAAGGCCCTTCTTTGCGAGGATTGTTGGATTTGGATTTTACTTTGTTCCATCCTTCACTCTGCCTTTGAACAAGCCACTCCTTGAGACGCAGCCTCAGATGATTCAAGTAACAAAGCTCCATTGATTTTAAAGGAGCCGATCCAATGTACACCAGTGTGATAACACGCTGGATTGATTGTCAACGTGAAGAGCGCTGACAACACCTAGACATTGTAAACGACGAATGCTCTGCACCTTTGACATTCATACAATCAGATCTCAGGGAAAGGGGAATCCTGGCCATTCCCTTTGTAGCTCTAATCCTAACCATTGCCCGTCTCATTCCTTCCACAGCCATTACACAATGGACTGAGGAAAAAAATGTCCAAACAAACCACCTTGATCGAGTTCCTTCTCCTGGGATTCTCTGACGTCCAGGAGATGCAGATTTTGCACATTGTGGTGTTTCTAGTGCTTTACCTGGCATCCTTGGTGGGGAACCTTCTCATCGTCATAGCCATAGCCCTCAACCATCGTTTTCACATCCCCATGTACTTCTTCCTGATGAATATGTCAATCCTAGACTTCGGCTCCATCTCGGTCATCATCCCCAAATCCATGGTCAATTCCCTCATGAACACCACGTCCATTTCTTACTCCGGATGTGTCGCCCAAGTCTTTTTTTTCTCATTCTTTGTTTCAGCAAATTTGGCCTTATTGACCATCATGGCGTACGACCAATACGTCGCCATCTGCCAACCACTGCACTATGAGATGGTGATGAACAGAGGAGCTTGTGTCCAAATGGCTGCCAGTATCTGGATCACTGGCATTCTCAACTCTGTGCTACACATCGGGGATAGTTTCACAGTCTCCTTCTGTGGGGGCAACACAGTGGATCAGTTCTTCTGTGAAGTCCCCCAGATCCTCAAGCTGGCCTGCTCTGACTCTTACCTCAGGGAAGTTGTCTTTAGTGTGTGCTTAGCCTTAAGCTGCTTTGTTTTCATAACTATGTCATATGTTCAGATCTTCACCACAGTGCTGAGAATCCCCTCTTACCAGGTCCGACATAAAGCCTTCTCCACCTGCCTCCCTCACCTCACTGAGTTCTCCTTGTTCCTTTGCACTTCCACATTTGCCTACCTGAAACCCACTTCCAGCTCAGCCACAGGTCTGAATCTCTTAGTGGCTGTTCTCTATTCCGTGTTGCCACCGATGATGAATCCCATCATCTACAGCATGAGGAACAACTAGATCAACGGTGCATTGAGTAAATGGATGTGCTGGAGATTATTCAGCAAGAATAAAATATCCGTGTGTCTCCTTCGGTAGCAATTTCATTCAGTGTTTCTTCATAAATATAATCATCTGATGACATTATTGCTTCCATGAGAGCATACTGTGAAATCGGGTTTATGAAGAATTGGTTATTAACACTAGTAAAAATCCAGGAAAACATAACTCAAGAAAAAACTAATTACTATAGGTTTATGTTAATGCAATTAAGATTGGAATCTCTCTATCTCTCTATCTATCTCTCAATCTAACATGTACTGATACCCATCACCATAGTATCTGAGCACCTTGCTCATAGTAACCGTAGCAAAATCCTTTGGGTGGTCTGTGGGTCTTCTAAATTTTAAGGATAAAAACTTTGACAGAGATATGAGCACATTTGTTCTTTGTGTTTTTTGTTCATTAGTCACAGTCTTAGTTTATGTTTCCTTAGTTGTTTGTTCGTTTTCTTTGTATCTGTGTTCCAGGTGGGTTTGGAAGGGGAAAGCCTGGAGAGATGGTCAGTGTTTGGTTAGACAGGATTTTCAATATTTGACTTCTCTTGAGGGTTCCCATATGTTTTCTTTTCAATGGGGTTTTCTGAGAGATCTGTAGGTTTTCTCCCCACAATGATAAAAAGTGCAAAAGAGGTTTCTTCATGGACAAGTTCCTCCTGAAATGATTATACTGTTGGGATCTTATTGTGTTATTGATGATATGTGGAGGGAGAAAGAAATTCAGGTGGTGTCTATTTATTATTTTAACCCTCAATGAATATGTCAAAGCTGTATGCAGTGGATCTCTGTCAGTCCCAGGATATTCGAGTGACAAGGTGGGTGAGGTAATATCTTTTATTGCACCAACTTCTGCTGATGAGAGAGATTAGCTTTTGAGATACACAGAACTCATCTTTCCCAGACCCTATAAGCTCTGTGTGGCTCAAAAGCTCATCTCTCTCATGTAGAGAAAATGGTCCAATAAAAGATTTTACTTCACCCACATTCTCTGTGTAAAAGCTGTGTCAGTCTGGCTATGGTGGAAAGACTGCTTTGAAGAGAAACTTTTCCCAGTGTTTTCTAAAGAAACTCTAACTCATAGAATCATGGAATCATAGAAGATGAGGTTTGGAAGGGACCTCAGGAGGTCATCTAGCCCAATCCCCTGCTCAAAGCAGGACCAATCCCAACTAAATTATCCCAGCCAGGGATTTGTCAAGCCGGGTCTTAAAACCTCTTAGGATGAAGACTCCACCACTCGGTGTAATGAGACCAAATTTGGATTCCATGGAAGTCACTGGGGTTTAGCCCCTCACTTCAAAGTGATTAGGATTTGGCCAATGGCCTATATACACAAATCATCCAGATTTAGAAAATGAGTGTGACGGAGATGTATAGGTCTGATTTTCCAACTCATCTAGATAACCACCAATGTAGACTAGACCCACTGCAAACATCAGTTTAATACTGATGAGGTTCTGGCCCAAAGTCTCTGCACTCAGTAAAGACCTAAACACTGGTGTAAATTACTTTACTGGGGTCATTTTGTTGTATGGGTTGGATGAATGGACTATCAAATGGATAGAGAACTGGCTAGAGCATAGGGCTCAACGAGTAGTGATCAATGGCTCCATGTCTAGCTGGCAACCGGTCACAAGCGGAGTGCCCCAGGGGTCGGTCCTGGGGCCGGTTTTGTTCAACATCTTTATTAATGATCTGGAGGATGGGGTAGATTGCACCCTCAGCAAGTTTGCGGACGACACTAAGCTGGGGGGAGTGGTAGATACCCTGGAGGGTAGGGATAGGATACAGAGTGACCTAAACAAACTGGAGGATTGGGCCAAAAGAAATCTAATGAGGTTCAACAAGGACAAGTGCAGAGTCCTCCACTTAGGAAGGAAGAATCCCATGCACAGCTATAGACTGGGGACCGACGGCCTGGGCAGCAGCTCTGCAGAAAAGGACCTGGGGGTAACGGTGGATAAAAAGCTGGATATGAGTCAGCAGTGTGCCCTGGTTGTCAAGAAGGCTAATGGCATATTGGGCTGCATTAGGAGGGGCATTGCCAGCAGCTCACGGGAAGTGATTATTCCTCTCTATTCGGCATTGGTAAGGCCGCATTTAGAGTATTGTGTCCAGTGTTGGGCCCCCCACTACAAAAAGGATGTGGACAAGTTGGAGAGAGTGCAGCGGAGGGCAACCAAAATGATTAGGGGGCTGGAGCACAAGACTTATGAGGAGAGGCTGAGGGAACTGGGCTTGTTTAGTCTGCAAAAGAGAAGAGTGAGGGGGGATTTGATAGCGGCCTTTAACTACCTGAAAGGGGGTTCCAGGGAGGATGGGGCTAGGCTGTTCTCGGTGGTGGCAGATGACCGAACAAGGAGCAATGGTCTCAAGTTGCAGGGCGGGAGGTCTAAGTTGGACATTAGGAAAAAGTTTTTTACTAGGAGGGTGGTGAAGCACTGGAATGGGTTACCTAGGGAGGTGGTGGAATCTCCATCCTTAGAGGTTTTTAAGCTGAGGCTTGACAAAGCCCTGGTTGGGATGATATAGCTGAGATTAGTCCTGCTTTGAGCAGGGGGTTGGACTAGATGACCTCCTGAGGTCCCTTCCAACTCTAATATTCTATGATTCTATGATTCTATCCTGGGTATAGGTGGAAAAGTGCCATCGTACACTCTGATCTGTTATTCCACACACCATCGTGAGTCGATCTACTCACTTCCAAGCTGAGAAAGGCTCTCAGATGTTTGTCTGTTAGTATTGGGATACCATCTTTGTGCATGGTTGTGTACATTACATATACGATGGGGAAAGCACGTGATTAGACAGAAATATGGGCAGATTGGACCATTCCTTGTCCTAACACACAACTCCTTCATGATAGATTTCTATTTGATTATGGATTATGTTAGCTAAGTAGCTAAATAACAATTATTCTCTGCAAATTATTGTGCTTCTTTTCCTGTTAATGATTGTCTATGTTCAGATCATGATTTTCTTATAAGTACTCCTTATTAAATATTATTTAACAAGAATTTTTTTATGACTATATCTTACTCTATCACTCATTTACAAAGAGGTCATCATAAGGACTCAGTGTTTGAAGTTTGAGCTGTTTGCACTGGATACATTTTAAATATGCTCTGGTTTGCTTCTCTAAATAAATGGAAGTATCACACTCGGGTTCCTAAAATATCAAGGGGCCAATTCTCAACAGGTTTAATTTGTCCTATCTCTATTGACGTCAATAGATCTCTGAGAATTTATGCGTAATTTGGACGATGTGGTGCAAACACCTGTGATTATGAATTTAACAATCACTTTGAGTATTCTGTGCAAAGGGCCCTGATCCCACAAGCCACTTCAGCCCATTCTTCCCTTTAAACATCAGATTGGCCCCATTCAAGGTTTAAAGATGAACTCATGCTTAAATCCCAGCTGGTTATGGGTTAGGGTTATGGATACAGCTTAAGGCTAACACCAAACTGGTATCAGAAGCTGACACTGTCCCCATTTCTCTCCTTTAACAGTCAAATAAAACTACAATTGGTGCACTGGAATTACTCTCTCCTTCTGTAGTCTGAATTCTTTACATAAAATAACAAGCTTATCGCAAAGCCAGAATCTCTGGGCCTTCTTCTGCAGACCCACCAGCCCATTATGTCCCTTCATCCCCAACCTCCTCGAGGTCCCGCTGACCAGCAATGTCATCCCCAAGATGTTGACCGATGTGGCAAGCAATCGGGAGACCAGTTCATAGAATCATAGAATCATAGAATATTAGAGTTGGAAGAGACCTCAGGAGGTCATCTAGTCCAACCCCTGCTCAAAGCAGGACTAACCTCAGCTATATCATCCCAACCAGGGCTTTGTCAAGCCTCAGCTTAAAAACCTGTAAGGATGGAGATTCCACCACCTCCCTAGGTAACCCATTCCAATGCTTCACCACCCTCCTAGTAAAAACTTTTTCCTAATGTCCAACCTAGACCTCCCCCTGCAACTTGAGACCGTTGCTCCTTGTTCTGTCATCTGCCACCACCGAGAACAGCCTAGCCCCATCCTCCCTAGAACCCCCTTTCAGGTAGTTAAAAGCCGCTATCAAATCCCCCCTCACTCTTCTCTTTTGCAGACTAAACAAGCCCAGTTCCCTCAGCCTCTCCTCATAAGTCCTGTGCTCCAGCCCCCTAATCATTTTGGTTGCCCTCCGCTGCACTCTCTCCAAATTGTCCACATCTTTTTTGTAGTGGGGGGCCCAAAACTGGACACAGTATTCTAAATGCGGCCTCACCAATGCCGAATAGAGGGGAATAATCACTTCCCGTGACCTGCTGGCAATGCCCCTCCTAATGCAGCCCAATATTCCATTAGCCTTCTTGACAACCAGGGCACACTGCTGACTCATATCCAGCTTTTTATCCACCGTTACCCCCAGGTCCTTTTCTGCAGAGCTGCTGCCCAGCTCGTCGGTCCCCAGTCTATAGCTGTGCATGGGATTCTTCCTTCCTAAGTGGAGGACTCTGCACTTGTCCTTGTTGAACCTCATTAGATTTCTTTTGGCCCAATCCTCCAGTTTGTTTAGGTCACTCTGTATCCTATCCCTACCTTGCAGGGTATCTACCACTCCCCCCAGCTTAGTGTCGTCCGCAAACTTGCTGAGGGTGCAATCTACCCCATCCTCCAGATCATTAATAAAGATGTTGAACAAAACCGGCCCCAGGACCGACCCCTGGGGAACTCCGCTTGTGACCGGTTGCCAGCTAGACATGGAGCCATTGATCACTACTCGTTGAGCCCTATGCTCTAGCCAGTTCTCTATCCATTTTATAGTCCATTCATCCAACCCATACTTCTTTAACTTGCTGATAAGAATACTGTGAGAAACCGTATCAAAAGCTTTGCTAAAGTCAAGGTATATCACATCCACCGCCTTCCCCACATCCACAGAGCCAGTCACCTCATCATAGAAAGCAATCAGGTTGGTCAGGCATGACTTTCCCTTGGTGAATCCGTGTTGACTGTTCCTGATCACCTTCCTCTCTTCCAAGTGCCTTAAAATGGATTCCTTAAGGACCTGCTCCATGTTCCTTCCTAGTTTCCACACCCAACCCAACTTCTGTTTCCTGGTGTGCACTGATGACGTCTTCCACCTCGTTGTCATGTCCTTCAACTGCTATGTGATCATCTCAGTCCTTGGTGTTGCTTAGAAGATGGATTCCAAGGGAGAGCCTTGAGACAAAGACACCTCAGCTTTTCACAAGTTTCCCCAACACCCCCTGGGATCGGGTGATCAGCCCTGTCCAGCCAGGGGCATGATTTCTTCTGCTTGAGCCAAAGTGCTCACAGGTGCTTAGGCCAGTCCATTGTTCCTGTTTGCAGGCCTCTGTGGGGCGTGGAAACACAGCTTTGTGTTTGTCTGCATCTGTTCAAGCCACGTGAGACACACATGTGGGGATATGACACAGCAGAATTTCATATCTGTGCACATGTATGACACTGCAGGGAACATGCTACCACAACAATGATGTTCAGGATACCGTGAGTGTTCCAGGAACACCTCCCCTGGCACACTTTGCATCACACAACTCACAGTTACACTGTAAGGATGAACATGAGTGATACACAAATCACAACATAAGGGTGTACATAGGGTGCAGCGTGTCACACCTTTTACCTGGTACCGGATGGTTCGGCCAAAACATCTCCATCCATCACATTGTCATGCTGAGGGGCCAGTGCGCCCTTGCTGTCTTTGGGATATTCTGATCCCTTTCGGGAAGGTGCTTGCCTGAGTGCTCTGCTCCCGCTGCTTTTTTCAATGCGTGTGTTTTACCAGCTCTGTTCTTGCCCCTGACTGTGAGTCTGCCAGCGTTCACAGCCTGACTCCTGCTCACTTTGCTAACTAACCATGGCAATGTTATATTCCTGTGTTACAGATCACACGCCCTTCCCACAGCCAGGGACAAAACCCAGGAGTCCCAGTCCCCGCTGGATCTACCGCAGTAGAACCCTTGTGTTTTACGTTGGATGCTCTTAAAAACTTCAGTGTTTCAGCTGGTCACCATCGGGGGTGAGGAAGAAAGTCGCCTTCCCTCCCACAAAATTCTGTTTTTAGGGAGATGGGTGTTGTTTGGGTTGTTGTCGTCTTGGTCTGAAGCAGTGGGACGGCCATGGCTGGAGATAGGACAGTGGATGGGTGGGCCAAGGCTCAGAGGTGGCACCGAGTCAAACACTCAGGTGCTCGGGCTGGCTTCTTCTTGCTCACGTGCTCCGGGTCTAACTTTCCCCCAGCTCAGATTGGCAGTGAGCTTGGGATTTTTCAGCCTTCCTCTGCAGCCTGTGGGTGGGAGTCAGTTGCCAGGATTAGCTGTGTGTATCTCCTTTAATCGTTTCCCTGCCATCACGGGGGCCATAGGGACTGGTGCAGAGCAGTCCCTGCTATTCTCCACCTGCGGCACAGAACAGTTTAGCTTCCTAAGGTTTGTAAAACCCTTGGTCTAATTTCAGTTGCTAGGCGCTGGCCTCAGATATACAGATGTTGAGACTAGATGAGCTGCTGGTCCCTTCTGGGGACCCCACTGCCTTCTGAGAGCTGGAAAAAGAACCCAGGAGTCCTGGTCCCAGTCCAGCCCTCTGACCACTAGACCTCACTCCCACTGCCTGCACTGTATCCCACTGCCTGCACACCTTGGCATTGATGGAAGATGTTGGTTGTCCCTCCTGTATTTTTCATGGTATTTAGAGCCACTTAATTAACCATGCAGATCAGACTGCAAATCCCCTGGGGAATTAGCTTGTTTTGTTGTCTGAACATTTCTCACTCTGGGTATTGATGATCTGGGGCCTCTGGCGGAGCCAATTACAGAGCTGAGTGGATTTTGCTGCTGGTTCCTGCTTGAAAAACTGGAGCCAGGCACTTCAAAGCAGAAGTTCTCTCATCTCCTGTGAGAGCTGAGGGCAGATCCCAGGGTAGGAGCGAGGGGCCAGGTGGAGGGCAGAGATGAGTCTCCATGATCCGGTCAGCTCTTGGTCTCCGGCGATGAGCAGAGCTATTTAGTCTCAGAGTCCCACGCACCCCTGCTCTGCTGAGAACGACCCCATTCATTACACACTGGACCCACTGTGCAGAGCAGGCGGCCGTCACGACCACCCTGGGGTGACAGGGCATGGAAGAGGTGCAGAGGGGCTTTGATGGGCTTGGGAGGGGTCTCCTTATCCCAGTGAGATTTCCTCCCACCCGGGGTCAGCCCTTGGTAGGCTGAGTGGGGTGCTAGGGAGCAGATCCTAGGTCTATCTCAGTGCCAGAGGAGGGGGGACCCTCTAAGCAGCGAGAGCGTGGGAAAAGGGGGATCTCTGTCTCCGTCCGCAGGGGGATCCCCCCATTCTGAGGTTCCCTGTCTATGCCTCGCACCCCAGCCACACCAGCCCCTCTCTGCAGGGGGACAGCCCTGTTCTGAGACCCCCCTATATACCACGCAGCAGAAATGCCCAAGTCCCTCACCATAGGGGGGATTGCCCCCGTGTATAAACCCACAGCCCAGTTACGTAGCATGCAATTCCCTGATCCAGTGAGATACATCAGCATGGCATAATATCTCCCCTCTGATTGCACTGATTGAGATTCTGAGGCACATGAGAATATTTATGAAATCCAGAACTGACTTTTGGTGAGTATTCACAAATCTTGTCAAACAAATCACAGAGACTTAGGGTCCAAAAACCTATTGACATTTTTGTGCCTAACTCCCTTGGAGCTTCATGGAAACACCCAGTTGTACTGGTTAAATAATTTCTTCTGCACAGTGCAATTGGAAGAGGTTTGCCATGAGTAGACACGTCAGTGACAGTATACACATTCTTTCATCCTGTTTCTCAAGGGAGGCTCAGATTTTCAAAGAATCCTACAGGATTTTGAAACCCATAATCCCAATAAATTCGGTGTGAATGGAGTGTTTGGTTCCATTAGATACCTTTGAAAATCTTGGGCTACATTGGCTCTTCCTTCTGTGAGAAATGGACAAGTCATAAGAGGAATTTTCAAAAGTTTGTGGAGTCTTTAAAAGTTTATGACTCAATCCTGCTGGCATGGAGAACTTGCTGGGATGAGATGGCACTGGCTTCTGTTTTGGGGCCTTGTGAGTGGCGTCAAGTGCTTAGAGCAGCAGGTCTGGGAAGTCAGGACTTCTGGGTTGTATCCCAGTTCTGGTAGAGGAGTGGGTTCTAGTGGTTAGAGCAGGGCTGGGCACCAAAAGCCAGGACTCCTGCCTTCTATTACTGTCTCGATGAAGTGAGCGTTTCCTCATTTTTAAGACAATAGTACTTTGGTTGAGGAGTCCTGGGTTCTAATTCTGATATAATCTTGGCTAGGATTTTTAAGTCTGCCTACGAGAATTGTATCCCCAACAGGCATTAATTTTGCGTCTCCAAGTTCCTGCTACAACTTGACAAATCTCTGTTCTCCTTGGTAACGAAAGAAAATGGAAGTCTTGGGATATGAATTAGGTTCTAGCTCTGTCAGTTGACTTGCTGTTTTTGCTGAGACAAATTACTTCACTTCTCCGTGCCTCTGTTTCCCCAGTCCATAACATGGTAGTAATGTTGCTCAACTTTCTAAAACGAGTGGAGATTTATAAGTTGTAAGTGCTAAAATAAAACTATTTGGTCCTTCGGTACAGGGGAAAATTGTCCCAGTTTGGAATTTTGAACTTGCCACCCGATGTCACAAAAAGATGGCCAGGTATTTTCTTTACATCTGATTCATTCAAGTGACACTGCTTAGTTAAACACGTTGATGTTAAATTTCCCCATGCTGAGAAGAAGCCTCCCTTTAACAGCTGACTTCAGCAAAGATAATTGCTAAATAGACTGATGGGCAGGTGAAGCTGGATGTTTAAAAACATTTTCAGTGTCAGGTATAAGTTATTATGACAAATCACAGAGGTTCACAGGATGAGGGGGTGAAGACGGGGCTGGCTGGTCGGGTGGACTGACCAAAATATAAAAGAAACAAAATAAATAAAAGTTGAAAAATATGAAAAATAAGATTTAAAACTCGAAATAAAGAGTTAAAAAAAAGTAAAATCTGAAATTGAACCAACAGCTGAGAAGTGAGAGTCAAGGGGACATGTGCTCCCCCATCACACGTCAGGAGCTTCCGAGTGTCCCCATCTCTCTGCCCCCCAGGGCAGGGCTAACAGCAGTCTCACTCCAGTCATGCAGCCACCCCAATCTGGGAGTGAGGGGCAGCCCCCTCCTGTGCTCCCAGACCCACAGACAAAGGCCAGGGGAACGTCTCCCATTTACACTTGCCGGACACAAGGCTCTTGCTCTTCTTGTACAATGAGCAATGAGGGCTCACTCCGTGTGGGGCAGAGGGGACACCCCGCACTCCAGGGATGAGGTAGCTGGCGGACAGACCCCGCGGGAGTGGAGGATGTTGGCAGGCGCGACTCTGCCTTTGATGGAGCCATCCCCACTTGAGCAAGCGAGACTCTGCGCAACCTCCAGGCACCTCTTCTGTCAGTGGAGGGTGACCCTGAACCCTGGAGAGACCCCGGATAGAGCGAGAGAGAGACAGGGTGTCCCTTGGCTGGGCCCCCTGGGGCGAGATTCAGCCCAGTTGCAGCTGGGTACACAAGGTCCAGAGGTGGAGAGGGGAAGGCGAGAGAGAGCCAGGCTGGGGGCCTGCGAGCTCTCATCCCCTCTCTGCACCAGCCTGAGTCCCCCACTCAGGGCTTTTCCCAGCGTGTACCCAGCTCACACAGCCTTGTGACACAGCTCCGGGCCAAGCCTTCAGAATGAGGGGAGTGAAAAGGGCACGTCTGCCTCTGCCCAGGTCGGGCAGGAAATTCCTCCGCCCTCCTGGAACTGCCCCCTGGGGACCCAGCTGGAATTGTGGCTCATCCAGACTTCCAGAGCCAGGTCCTAGTGCAGTCACCCCAGGAAGGGGAATAGAAAATGTGCCTTTAAAATTCAACTTTGTCTAGGGTGAGCCTACTTCATGGTCCCAAACACAGGGCACTGTGGGGGGGAAGGGGGATGGATCTAGGGGGAAGGATCTAGAGGGAGTGTTGGGGGGATGCTGGAGGGGCTGTTTGAAATGGGATAGAGTATTTAGGGGTGTGAATTTGCTGGTTGTCCACAACTAGTTTAACAGTGAAGATGTTCCTGGCCATGGTCACAACGTCGATTCCTAGAAAGAGCAAGAAGAGATGGGTCTGGAATCCTGGGAAATTTTTGAACGCAAAGAGGATAAAATCTGTGACCGATGTTTTGTTTCCCTGTTCTCTGTTCAACATGGCATATTTAGGGAAAAGGAAATAAACAATTACAAAAGTAAGGATTGTAATTTACTTTCCATTTTCTTTCTCTTTTTTCCCCTCCTCTCCTTCAACTTTCTTGTCTGTTTAGATTTAAACCTCCTCAGCTTACTGATTATGTGTTTGTACAGTGCCTAGCACCATGGCAATGTTGCTATAACCTATAATTGCTATAACCTATAATTTTGCTATAACACAAAAAATACTACTATTATATAATTAATAAATTATAGCATAAAAATGAAGTGGAGTTTTCCTTCTTCAATTCATGTGACTTTTGAAAATCTCAGTCTTAATTTTACCCTATTTAATTTGTATCACAGCGGTCATTCAGTGCATCTATTTTGTGTGATACTGCTTACCTGTGAAATTTACTGGTGTGGAAAATAATTCAGCAGGACTGAAAAAAAAAAAAAGACAAAGAATTATTTTAATAGGAAGAATATTGTCCACCATTATAGCAGCTAGGACAGCAATTTATAAGGGAAAAAATCCTTATATTTTTTGGGGCAGAAGCAAATTTTAACAAGCAGGAGTTATGAAGAAAACTTTAATCGTTGATTAATTAATCTATAATTTTCCATTACAGAGATTCTATCCTTTCTTCTGGCCACCATCCAAGCCAGGACAACAGATTTTATGGACTGAGAATGTGAAGAGCTTAACAGTGAAAAGGACATTTACAGTTAGTTCAAAAGTTGCTCCAAGCTCAGGTTAGCTAAAGCCCTTCTAGCTTGAAGGGTTGTTTATAATGTGAAGAAGAGAGTGTAAGCCAGAATTGTTTCCTAATACATGAAGGCTGACATCATCATCCATGTTTCCCCTGGACTCTCTTTCTAGATGTCGGGAAAAAAATAGCTTTTTAAAAATGATTTGATATAACCCTTAATATGCTGGCCTGGTCTACACTACAGAGTTAAGTCAGCACAAGGCAGCTAACAGCAACATAACGAGGGAAGTGTCTACACTTAAATTTGGTTCTTCCAAATGTAACTGGCCCACTACGCCAAGTCAATAACTCCACCTTCACGAGCAGCGTAGAGTCCAGATCGATGTTGTTAGGCCGACGCAGTGTCAGTGTAGACACGGTGTTGCTTACGTTGACTGTTACTGGCTTTGAGAAGCCATCCCCCAATTCCCCATCGGTACAAGCGCTTCTGGTGAGAACGCATGGAGCAAAGTGTAGACGTGCCCAGGCAATGTAATTTCAGCGGCAGCTAGGCAGTTAGGGCAACTTAATTTTGTAGCAAAAACAAGAGTCCTGCAGCACTTTAAAGACTAACAAATTTAATTTCTGCAGGCATAAGCTTTCATGGGCTGTAACCCACTTCGTCAGATGTAAGAAATGGAAATCACATAGGAGGTATATATATACATATCCAAGGGTAAGGAACAACAATGGGGAAGGTGGATGAAAGCAAAGTCAATTCAGTTAGAGTAGTTGAGGCCTATTCACAACCGTTGATTAGAAGGTGAGAATGTGTGAACAGTGACAATTTCTTCTTGTATTAAGATAATCATTCCAAGTCTCTAGTCAGACCCAGTTTGACTGTGTCAAGTTTGCAAATGAGTTCCAGCTCTGCAGTTTCACACTGAAGTCTGTTTCTGAAGTTTTTTTGTAGATGTATGGCAAATTTCAAGTCAGCTACAGAGTGTCCTGGGAGATTGAAGTGTTCTCCGACTGGTTTATGGATCTTATTATTTTTTATGTCTGATTTGTGTCCATTTATTCTTTTGCGTAGTGACAGTCTGGTTTGGCCAGTGTACATGGCAGAGGGGCATTGCTGGCACATGATGGCATATATAACATTAGTAGATGTGCAGGTGAATGAGCTCCTGATGGTGTGGCTGATGTGGTTAGGACCTGTGATGCTGTCACTAGAGTCGATGTGTGGGCAGAGCTGGCAATGGGATTTGTTGCAGGGATAGATTCCTGGGTTGGACTTTTTGTAGGGTGTATGGTTGCTGGTGAGTATTTGCTTCAGGTTGGGGGGCTGTCTGTAAGCCAGGATGGGTCTGTCACCAACTGCCTGAGCAAGAGACAGATCATCTGCTAGGATAGGTTGTTGGAATTGCTCAGTATTCAGCACATTTTAACTCCAAATATTTGTTTCTCAGTTACCAAAAAAAAAAAAAAAAAAAATTCTCTGCAGAAAAATAATTTGTCAGGCTGTAGATGTTGAATTAAATTGAGAGCAAGTCTGAATTAGCTCCAATTGCAATTCACGTTTCTGTTTTTTAAAGGTGCCTTCCATGATGATATTCTATATAAATACAGTAAAATATTAAATTGAAAGAGAAAAACTGTGTTGCTTTTTTCTGGAATTATTCCCAGTGTGTGATGCATTCGATCCTTCAGTTCTATGAATCATTGCTCATTATCTATCTATCTATCTATCTATCTATCTATCTATCTATCTACCTATCTATCAGGCATCCATCACTGAATAATCCAGCAGCCGTTGCTGTGTCCCTTTGCTGGATTTCCTCAGTAGCTGGGTCTCTCTGCAGTTCCTAGCACACATGGACCCTCTCCACAGATGGGCACTCCCTGCTCCCCTCCTAGGGCAGGCTTGGCTGAGAGGCAGAGGACTAACTGGGATGAAGGACCAAAAGCCTCTCCCAGCTCTAGAGATGATCCTGGCTGGTGTATCACTCGGACACAGTCACAGCCCAGGATGTCGCTGCTTGGGGGTGAACAGCTGAATCTGCTCTGCAGGGCTGTGAGCCCAGCTCTGATCTCACATCAGGAACAAACCACCCCGACAGCCTCCCCTAGCTGATCCTAACCCCACAGAGGGGGAAAAGCAGCTGCCCCTGGTCTCACACGATGGCAGCATTCCTGGAAGGACCCTTGGCTAACAAGGAAGGGTTGTGCCCCAAAGGATGTCCCACAGTGTTTTCAGAATGAAGCACGTATTTATAGCACAGACATATGACCTACAAAGCTCAGAGCCCAGTGGCACCAGGACCTCAGCTGCCCTGGAAGAGCCGGTTCCTGCAGTAATGTCTATGATCACCTCGGTGGGGAACAGGGGTATTTTTTCTCCTGCATTGCATCAGCAGCTCGTGGGATGCAGCCACCAGAGGAACCCACAGGGCAGGCTGCCTTGGGTGTTGGAAGTTGGTCACTAAGAAGTGCCCAGAGGCAAAGAGTAAAACCTTAGGGCCAGGTCCTGAGCTGGTGTAAATCGATACAGTTCCACAGAGTTCAGAGTAGGGAGGGATATTTATGCCATCTGAGGATATGACCCTCAATGATTTTATGGTTGATTTACACCAGTGGGGGAGCTGGCCCCGTACACAGTTTCAAGTCCACATTCTTTCCCTGTGAATCTGAACCAAAGAGAAACACTCCTGGGACCCAAGGTGCCTAGGAGAGCCCACCTGAAAAGGCCAAGGTCAGGGCAGCCTGCAAAAAGGAGAGCAGGTCCCCCCCAAAATTGGTGGTTCACACAGTAGTGAGATTCACCAACCAGTCACAAAGAGTCCTTGTGGCCCCTAACCTGGTTATCAAGAAGCTAAAAAAGAAATCACACAGCCCCCTTTACTGCACACCAGTCTCTGGCTCTCAAACAGAAAAGTGAGTGGTTACTTAAAACTCTTCTCACTTTACAAAATGTTTTTCTGACCCCAAGGGGTCAGCCACATTACCAGGTCAATATTAGTTTGGATCTTATCCAAAATAACATGCTGCCAGCCAATCCTTTAGTAGTTAAAACTGAAGGTTTATTATAAACGAAAAGAAACAAATGAGATGAGACTTCTTAAATGGTCAAAGCAATCAGATATGGTTCAATGTCTAGTTGGCATTCTGTCAGTGGGACAATTGTACAGCTGATTGCCTTTGGTGGGCCATCCAACAGGCTGGGTAATGCTGATGCCAATTTCTCTGGAGGTGCCACCCAGATGCACAGCACAAGTTTGAAATACAAATATCTCACACATAGGTACAACTCATGGTACAAAGATATAAATAAGCTTATCATATTTAGCAAATCATAACTTTACATGGCATGTCTTGTAAGATTCATTGCAATTTTGCAATACTGGTATCAATAATATCATAACTGGTCATCCATATTCCATACAACCTCACAGCTCCTAGCCAGTCTGCACTTTCTCAGCTCTTTGTCCCATGGGATTAATTAGAAGAGTGTAACTTTTAATGGTTAAGGAGTGAGTCTTTCCCATGAGGGACAGAACTTTGGAGGAATTCAGTGTTGCAGAGATTTTCTGTATCTGATCTTTAACTTCTATTGGGTTGAATGGCCCAACTTCTTTCTTCCTTTCGCTAAACTAAAAGCCTCATTCAGCTGAACACGCAACCCTGCATGACATTTTTAAAATGTGTAATTCACATTGGTTGAGGCTATATCAGAGAGATTAAAAAATACGAAGGGCCGGATTCCCCCACTGGTGTACTTTGTCTGTAGCTCCACTGGATTCAATGGGGCCACGTCCCCAGCTGGTGTAAATTAGCGTGGTGTTCTGGAGGTATGCCAGTTTACATTAGCTAAATCTGTGTATTGTATGCCTAGTTTTACATTTATTCTAGTAGCTGAGGTTCTAATTGCTTAGCACCTCCACTCCATTTTAATGCTCATGAAATCAGGGGCTTTCTG
The DNA here is from genome assembly GCF_026122565.2 of Emydura macquarii macquarii. NCBI lineage: Eukaryota > Metazoa > Chordata > Testudines > Chelidae > Emydura > Emydura macquarii. The sequence goes on from NW_027131767.1 coordinate 238,342, forward strand.
TGAAATCTCTCCACAAGATTTTTTCAGTCTGTATCAGGCAATGCTGTCTTGGGTCCAAATTTTAAAAGCTAAGCTGGAGTTTTCAGAGGAACTGTCCAGATGTAGGCTCTGAACCGGGCTAGTACTCAAACCACTCTGCGCTTCTGGAAGTCAGACCATTTATTTAGGAGGCCAGATCAGGATGTGGGAACATACATTTAGGCTCCTGGTTTTGAAAAAAAAATAGCCCTGGAATTTTGGGGTCATTTTGATTCCCAAACTCCTTACAAATAGTGTAATATTAATAAAAATACTTCACATTTCTATAGCACTTGGGATTTTTTTTCATTCTGAAGTCCCAGGACTGGAAAATACAGAAAGATCTTGGCAGTAGAGAGCCACATTTGAAAAGGTTGGCACCTAAAGATGCAGAAAAGCACCGAGTGGAATTTCAAAAGTGCATAGGCATCTAATTCCCATAGGAAATAGGCATCTAATTCACTTAAATGCCTTTGGAAATTTGAATATGTATCCAGATTCAGAGTCAACAAAAGTTGTGGGAGAGATGTGCAATGCAGGACATCTGTAACGTTTGGGGAGAATATAAATGTGGAAAATCTTGGCAAAACCTACAAAGGAAAATAACGAAATTGTGCGTGTTCCATGTTTGAGACCAGACTGTGCTCTCACTTACACCGACATAAAACTAGGGGGCCTTGCCATCTAAACTGCTCTTTATACCTGTGCTGGGGGCTTCACAGGTGTGCACTCCACAAGAAAGAAGTGTGCCATGTAGACACTGCATCGAGTGGGTCTCGAGATAGAGACACCACATAACCATGGGAAGTCTGCATGTGATAGAGGATCCATTACGGTCCCAAGTCAGTTGTTACCCGGTTCATTGTTCAACATTTGCACCGTAGTTTCAGCTTGAACTTTGCTGGCTCCAGCTTCCAGCCATCCGGTCCCATCCTGCCTTGTCTGGTGAGATGAAATACACCTGTGCTCTCAGAAACCCCCACCACAGGGCGGTTCCTACAGACCGGGATCAAATCCCCTCTTCTCCTCCAATAGCCGCAATAGAGCAATCTTCTTGGGTCCCTCACTGGGAAGCAGCTGACATCTTCTGCAGGTGGCATTTTCTGCACTTCTGCAGAAAAGGACCTGGGGGTTACAGTGGACAAGAAGCTGGATATGAGTCAACAGTGTGCCCTTATGACCAAGAAGGTTAACGGCATATTGGGCTGCATTAATAGGAGCATTGGCGGCAGATTGAGGGAAGTGAATATTCCCCTCTATTCGGCATTGTTGAGGCCGCATTTGGAGTACTGTGTCCAGATTTGGAACCCTCACTACAAAAAGGATGTGGACAAATTGAAAGTTGCACTGTATGTAAGAGAGCACTATGACTGCTCTGAGCTCCAGTGTGAAACTGGAGATGTCAGTTGAGTGTCTCTGGGTTAAGCTTAGAAGCAAGAACAATAAGCGTGATGTCGTGGTGGGTGTCTGTTACAGACCACCAGACCAGGAGGATGAGGTAGATGAGGCTTTCTTTACTCAACTAGGGAAAGTTTCCAGTTCACAAGGCCTGATTCTCATGGGAGACTTCAATCACCCTGACATCTGCTGGAAGAGCAATACAGCAGAGCACAAACAATCCAGGAAGTTTTTGGAGGGTGTTGCAGACAATTTCCTGGTGCAAGTGCTGGAGCAACCAACTAGGGGCCGTGCTTCTCTTGATCTGCTGCTCACAAACAGGGAAGATTTGGTAGGGGAAGTAGAAGTGGGTGGCAACCTAGGCAGCAGTGACCATGAGATGGTCGAGTTCAGGATCCTGACGATAGGAAGAAAGGAGAACAGCAGGATACGGACCATGGACTTCAGAAAAGCGGACTTTGACTCCCTCAGGGAACTGATGGGCAGGATTCTCTGGGAGGCTAATATGAGGGGGAAAGGAACTCGAGAGAGCTGGCTGTATTTTAAAGAGACCTTATTGAGGGCACAGGAGCAAATCTTCCCGATGTGCAGAAAGAATAGCAAATCTGGTAGGCATCCAGCTTGGTTTAACAAAGATGTCCTTGGCGAACTTAAACACAAAAAAGAAGCTTACAAGAAGTGGAAGCTTGGTCAGATGACTAGGGAGGAGTATATAAACAGTGCTCGAACGTGCAGGAATGAAATCAGGAAGGCCAAAGCACAATTGGAGTTGCAGCTAGCAAGGGACGTGAAGGGGAACAAGAAGGGTTTCTACAGGCATGTTGCCAACAAGAGGAAGATTTGGGAAAGTGTGGGCCCCTTAGAGAATGATGGAGGCAACCTAGTGACGGAGGATGTGGAGAAAGCGGAGGTACTCAATGCCTTTTTTGCCTCTGTCTTCACAGACAAGATCAGCTCCCCGACTGCCGTACTGGGTGGCACAGAATGGGAAGGAGGCGAACATCCCGCAGTGCTGAAGGAACGGATTCAAGACTATTTAGAAGGATTGGACATTCACAAATCCATGGGGCCAGATGCAATGCACCCGAGGGTGCTGAGGGAGTTGGCAGAGATGATTTCAGAGCCATTGACTATTATCTTTGAAAGCTCGTGGCAACAGGGGGAGGTCCCTGAGGACTGGAAAAAAGCAAATCTAGTGCCCATCTTCAAAAAAGGAAGGAAAGAGAATCCGGGGAACTACAGACTGGTCAGCCTCACCTCAATCCCTGGAAAAATCATGGAGCAGGTCCTTAAGGAATCCATTTTAAGGCCCTTGGACGAGAGGAAGGTGATCAGGAACAGTCAACACGGATTCACCAAGGGAAAGTCATGCCTGACCAACCTGATTGCTTTCTATGATGAGGTGACTGGCTCTGTGGATGTAGGGAAGGCGGTGGATGTGATATACCTTGACTTTAGCAAAGCTTTTGATACTGTCTCTCACAGTATTCTTATCGGCAAGTTAAAGAAGTATGGGTTGGATGAATGGACTATAAAATGGATAGAGAACTGGCTAGAGCATAGGGCTCAACAAGTAGTGATCAATGGTTCCATGCCTAGCTTGCAACAGGTCACAAGCGGAGTTCCCCGGGGTTTGTCCTGCGGCCGGTTTTGTTCAACATTTTTATTAATGATCTGGAGGATGGGGTAGATTGCACCCTCAGCAAGTTTGTGGACGACACTAAGCTGGGGGGAGTGGTAGATACCCTGGGCCAAAAGAAATCTCTTGAGGTTCAACAAAGAAAAGTGCAGAGTCCTCCACTTAGGAAGGAAGAATCCCATGCACAGCTATAGACTGGGGACCGATGATCTGGGCAGCAGCTCTACAGAAAAGGACCTGGGGGTAACAGTGGATAAAAAGCTGGATATGAGTCAGCAGTGTGCCCTGGTTGTCAAGAAGGCTAATAGCATATTGGGCTGCATTAGGAGGGGCATTGCCAGCAGCTCACGGAAAGTGATTATTCCCCTCTATTCGGCATTGGTGAGGCCGCATTTGGAATATTGTGTCCAGTTTTGGGTCCCCCACTACAAAAAGGATGTGGACAAGTTGGAGAGAGTCCAGCGGAGGGCAACAAAAATGATGAGGGGGCTGGAGCACAGGACTTATGAGGAGAGGCTGATGGAACTGGGCTTGTTTCGTCTGCAAAAGAGAAGAATGAGATGGCGGCCTTTAAGTACCTGAAAGGGGGTTCCAGGGAGGATGGGGCTAGGCTGTTCTCGGTGGTGGCAGATGACAGAACAAAGAGCAACGGTCTCAAGTTGCAGGGCGGGAGGTCTAGGTTGGACATTAGGAAAAAGTTTTTTACTAGGAGGGTGGTGAAGCACTGGAATGGGTTACCTAGGGAGGTGGTGGAATCTCCATCCTTAGAGGTTTTTAAGCTGAGGCTTGACAAAGCCCTGGTTGGGATGATATAGCTGAGGGTAGTCCTGCTTTGAGCAGGGGGTTGGACTAGATGACCTCCTGAGGTCACTTCCAACTCTAATATTCTATGATTCTATGATTCTCTCTGAACTTGCAAGTTTCTAGCAAATCAGCATTCTTACACCAAAAATGACCTGGCCCGGCAATTCCCCGATGTGAAAACACTTGATTTGGATAAGATAATGCATTTAAGAAAAGCGCTAGAGTCTCCAGGATCCTGAGTGCCCCAGTTATAAAATACATTTTTTGAATTAGCATATTAAAGCTTCAAAAAGTCACAAACTTGAAATCTCAAAGCCTCCCAGTAAAAATTAAAACAGCAATGGAAGGAGGTTTGGGTCTAACATCTTTAAGACCTCTATGAATGTTTGTCTGTCTCTGTCTGTGTATGCCTATCAGAATGTGTGAGTGTGAATGAAGGTACCGATTGAAACATGTGTCTCTGTTGTTGATACAGTATTAATGCTGTTTTCTTGAGTGTTACATTGGTAATACTGTTTCCCTAAGTAATGAACTATATTAAGGTTGTTACAGTGTTAATACTTTTCCTATTAATACTATTTACTAAGTTTCTGTATTCCCAATAAAGGTGGCTTGTTGCCTTATCCCCTAGAAAAAAATCCTGTGATATTTGCTATTTGGGTAATATTAAAAATGCAAGGGGAAAATAGTAAGCATGCCAGTGTTGTTGTGAATACCGGGGGTGCAAGCCCAAGGAAACTTTGTCAGTTTCAACAGCTGTTGAAATCCCTGTTTGTTCATTTCAACAAAGCAAGTGAAAGTGCTTGCCTGTTGAAATCCCCTATTCGGCAATTTCAATAGCAGAATGCAGGAGCATGACTGTCTATTGAGGTACTTGAAACCGGGCTTAGTAACTGTCCCAGATCAAAAGCACATTAGAAATTCACTGTGCAATTAACAAAGTATTCTTGCGCCCCAGGCGGCTGCACTGCCAGGGTTGTCGCATTTGAATGAGTTTGGGAAGCTGGGTGACAATGTCTTACGAATTGCCCCAGGGTGCTTCAATGATGTCCTCAAGGGGAGGGAAAGATCATTAAATTTCTAAAGAAAAAAAACATGCAAAAGTTCAGAAACCTATGGTAAAAGATGGATGGATGATATGTGTAAAAACAGTTTGATGCAGTGGTCTGGTCAGATGAAAGAAAAGCTAGGAAAAAGAGTGTGATACTTTACTGTAAAAAAGAAAAGCTAGAAAAAGGCAGATCTGAACCATCTCCAAACCCAGAACAGTGCTTTAAGGGTTAAACTGAAAGAGTGTAACTCCTCTGCAATTGGAAACAGCTCAGCATGTTCATAAGTATATTCCTGTCAGTACAGAGGAAATGAGGGGCTTATTAAAGAATCTCCAACCTAGTTATAAAGCCCAAAGGCCCAAACTTGATGTTTTGGAAACAAATGGTTACAACATATATGTTACATCTTAGGGATCTCCATATCCTGACTAAGCCAAATGCCCTGGGCAATGCAGCGAGTAACCAGGAACTGATAGGGTGAGGTGTGTAAAACAAACTGGTCAGTGTGTGGGAAGGGTAAGTGCCTGGACCTCTCTTTAAATGAGAGTGAGGGTGTGTGGGAAGTACAGTTTATAACAGGACAAGTGCTGAACCTGAACTACGGAAAATGGCTTCATGAAACAGGCAAACCTAAGTGAGTTTAGCAAAATCTTTTGTTTCAATTTTGTTGTAACTCTTCCCCGATAGTAATTGGTGTAAGAGGCAACAGATGCTCCTGCCCTTTCGAATCAAAGCCTTTGATGTTGTACTGGAAGTACAAAAGGGAGGATTGTGGAATCAAAGAATTAATCATAGAACTGATTATAGAATGCCTGGCCTGAAATTGATTATAAAAGGCCTGGCCTGAAACTGGGTAGCCTGAACTGTGATGGAAGCCCTCAGGTTAAATCATTGACAAGATGCCCCAAACTGAGATTGAGATAAAGATGCTAAAATCCCACAGGATGTCTCAGGACCATAATTTAAATGCAAACTCCTTTTGTGAACTCTAGCCCTTTTGATGTCTGTAAACCGACATCTCCTGTTCTGATAAGTATCGGTAGGTGCCCCCCTGTCTTCCTGGCCCTATAGGAAGTTACTCCATACAAATTAGCATCTGAACATGTATTGTGTAGCCTCCCATCTTCGGGTGATAGCCAGGGTACCTGATAACCACATTGTATAATCAAGTGACTCTTTGGTCTTTCCTGTGAAAACATCTGGTGTACCCCATTGTACATATAATTGTCTTTCCTGAACTGTTAATCAAATTCCACTATACGATCAACATGTAAATGAACCTAAGCAACCCCTATATAAGCCTTTTGTTTCTGGTAGCCAGGTGAAGTACATTTGCCCAGCATCCAGACATGCTGCTTGACTTCCCTATAGACACCTGGGTTTTCCCTATGGCTATAGTATTCCCCATAGCTATGGTTATTTGATTGTGTGTGTGTCACAATTAAAGCTGCACCCAATCCAACTCTAAAATGCAGCTGTGTGACTTTATTTTTCCACAACATGCTGTAGTAATGGAATCTTGACATCGGATTGCTCCCAGGTGGGGCAGAGCAAATTAGGCTAACAGTGTCTCCCAGCAGGTATTCGGTTTTCCAGGGACTCACGGAGAAGGTTGGGGCAGGGTTTATCGCTGGGGAACCAAAGCTGCATTAGCATTGACTCACGCCCATAGCAGCCCCGGCAGAAAACAGAGAACCTCACATTTGCCCTGCATCCAACCACCCGACACAGGAAGGATCAGGTGGAGGCTGAGATCTCACAGCCCTTTCCTTAGGGCTTTGGCTGCGGGAGTCATGAGATTAAAACAGACTCTCAGCTTCAGTTAAAAAGTGTCATCTTCTAGCCCTTGTGGCCAAAGAGGAAATCTTAAGAGGGGGACCTGCCTGTGACTGATGCAACGATGCTGCCTGAGTCTGCAGAGAGCCTGAACCCATTGCTGGGAGAGAGGGCAGCATCTTGGCATGTGACAAGGCCAGGGTGAACACTACACAATCTCCTTCCCTTGGGAAGTTAGAGGGGGGCCATCCCCACCTTGCCTGCCCCATGGCGGGATGGGAGGTGGGGGCTAAAGGAGAAAGAGGAATTGCTGCAGACGTGGGGCCAGGCTCTTTTCCGGTGTGAGCAGCAGGGTTGAGAACATGCAGTTGCACGCTACTAGGGAAAAGGTCTGGCTCTGCAGTTCCTGGAATTTAGCACATTAACCTCAGGCATGAGTTTCTTCCTGCCCCCCTCTGCCAGCCAGTGTATTCCCTCTCCATTATAGGAGACAGAGGGGCACTTCTCCTCCATGGCCCAGGGCCTGGGCCTCTCTGCTGAGACCTGGGCTGAGCCCCACCCAATTCGTCACACCCCCTTGGGGGAATAAACAGGAGCTGGCTGGGATGGAAGAGCAGAGAGGGAGTTGGAGAACTCTGGATGTACATACCCCCCCTGCACTTCCACATCCCGCAGCTCGAATGTGCGGGCGGGGATACCCCATCTCCCTGCCACCCTTAGCTCTTCGGCCAGTCCCACCCCCAGCAGTGGCATGTCAGCCAGGACAGGAGTTGCTTTTACGTGCAGGGGACACCAGCCAGGGAAGGAGCTGGAGAGAGGCTGGAAGAGGAAGGAGAGGTGATGAGACCTTTAAATACACAGGGGAGAGTGGGCTGGGGGAAATGGGGGTTGGGTATCAGGAGAAAGAAAGAAAGAAAGAAAGAAAGAAAGAAAGAAAGAAAGAAAGAAAGAAAGCAGGGGGCTGACTTACTTAGCAGTGGCAGAAGGAGAGGTCGCTTCATGCTGAGATGGTCCCTCAGTGCCTGGAAGCTGGGTTCTCCCCGCAGCCGCCAGACCAGTCTCTGTCCATAAATGGACTGACCCTGCTTTGCCCATCCCACGAGCTGGACAATCCCATATCTGCATGCGTTGCTCATCCTGGGGGCGCTGCTTCCCTCCTTCCCTCCCCCCCCCGCATTGCATAAGCTGGAGGAAGTCATGGGCTGCCACTGAGAACGGAGGAAATGCTGCAGCAACCACAGATCCGGGACTCTTCAACTCAACAGCCAAACGAGTCGACTCCGTGGCCACAAAGGCCCCGGCCCCTGCTCTGTGGACCATCCACCTGCCTTTTCCTGCTGCCTCCCACACAGTTCTGCACTTGTCTTTCCCCCTCCGTGGCCCACCCAGGGCTCTCACGCTCCTCAGTTGTCACCTCTCTTGGGGCGAGACCTGTCTGGGGGTTTTCCCAGCTGCACCGTTTCCTGCCTTCGCTGGGAAATCTCCAGCGAGTTGCTCGGTCGGCACCTATCCACTCTGCCTTCCCCTCGGAGCCTCTGAAAAACTACATTTCTTGTGGTTTCAAGGGAGTGCACAAGTCCATTCTGTCATGAGGGGGAAGCACTACAGGGGAAACCTATTAAAGCAATAAAAGACGCTCCACAGGTGCTAATAAGCTCACTGGAGGTCACCCCGCCCTTAACACCCTCCCATCTTTTCAGCCGTGGACTGGAGCTCCCTGCAGGTATCTGGGGCAGAACAAACCCAGCCCTGAGCTTGTTGCAAACCAGGCTATTTACCCACAGTCCTTTCTTCATGTGTTCATCTTGGGAGAAACTAGTTTGAACCAATATTCGAGAGCATCTGGACGTGTTGCAACCTGAGAGAATTTGCCTTACCCCTGCCCCACACACAGTTTTTTATTCCCGAGGGATCCGTGGTAACCCCTACCACCATGGGGTTACACACCATCCCTGACCCACAATGATAGATCAGTCCCGTAACGCAGGCCAATCGCCCAGAGAGAGAGCAGGAAATTGCCCCCCACCCCTCCATCTCTGCGGCACCCGGGCCCATTACCAGGAACGATGGGTTTTTAATCACTTCTGCGCCTCGGTGAGATACGGGAGGGCTGTCACCCCCAACAGGGAGGTGGAAAATTTGCGGGTGGCTGAGGTGGCTTCCACCTGGGTGTCCGGTGACCGGAAGACATTGGGAGACAGGAGAATTTACAGCTTCCCTGGGGCGTTTGTTCCCACGACTAATCACCCAAAGCAGGGCTTTCGTTCTGATGTGTACATCCAGCTATTGGGTCTTTCTCCAGTGGCTTAAAGAGCCCTTTAATAGTCAGGATTTTCTCCCGGTGAAGTTCCTTGTTCGCTGTTATCAGTCACCTTCCTATCTTATTGATGTAAGCAAGGTCTGAATGACTGAAAGTGGGGGACACTGTATTTGCACAGCACTGTATATTGCAGAAGTACAACAAGGTGATAAGCATGATTGCACGGTATCGGCAGAAACACACCTAGGTGCTCAGATGGGAAATGGTCAGCTTGGCCGGGGTTGGGTTATAAATCACTGTAATGTTAATTGCAGGGGTAAGGAAATGTTGTAAGCCCTCCCCAGGAGCTTTGTGAACAAATCAGATGTAGATTCCTTGTTCTATTGTATAGGTCAGACAGAGGTAGGGAGAAACTTTTCCTTTACCGTTATGATAATGTTATAGCGCTGTTTAGTGGGGCATATGCAGACTCCCTCTTGTTAGTTTCTTGCAGTGAGCTTTTTCCTGAAACTTGTACGATTGAACCTAAAAATATCTTGATGAATTCTTTGTGCGAGTGAGGAATGCAGGGCATAAAAAGACACCAACCTAAACTGCTCTATCAATAGAAAAGGGAGTAAAGACGCCAACTGCCCTGCTCACCCTGAAGGCCGAAGAATGCCTATCAACGGCCCCAAAGTGCAAATTAACGACCCTAAAGTACAGAAGGATCCACTCTTGGAACAAAGTACAGAAATAAGAGACTTGTTAGACTTGCAATTAGCTGGTGATTAACAACTATACTGAACCTAGAGGCAGCATGACACAGCAAGGCCCATAGACTGACTTGAGAGCCAGAAAGTATAAAAGATGGGTAAAAACATGGAAACTTTGGGTCTCATTCTGCAGTTGTCATCTTGCAGCATCGGATTCGCGTCTGACAGAGGCTAGCTGGCTCCCTCCTCGTGCCCAGCCTAAGCTGGCTTGAGCAACACATAAAAAGATGGGTCATTATATCACACCAGCTTGCAGAACTTTATAAACGTATGTGTGAACGTGACGGCTTTTTTATATTCTTACATGTACAATAAACGTGGTGAGTTGCCTTGTCCCCCCCGAATCAGATCAAGCTCGTCTTTACTTTTACAAGTATAACATTTTGGTGGAGACTTGCAAAAGCAGGGAGCATGGCGCTATCCCATGATGACAGTGAAATCTGGCGTGCACACCGCCGGTTTTAGGAAGCTTAGCAGTACAGAGGAAGATCTGAAAATGTGTTGGTTCTTGTTTGGTTGTTTTCTCGGTTAACCAGACAGACTGTGAAGGATTTAGGAGTTTGGGTTCAGGTGTTATTGATATTAAAAAAATTGCTCTTCCAGGAGTTTGTTGTTGCTCTTCCAGGAGTTAATATTAAAGAAATTGTTCTAAGAGTTGAAATCACTGTAAGACTGGGAGAAACCTGCTGAGGCAACGGGCTGGCAGAGGGGGCTAGCCGAGCACCGTGCTGGAGAGGCAGGCGGTGCAGCTGTGCCAGTCAATCGGGCAGCAGGAAGCAAGAAAGGAGAGGCGTAGGGCACGGACTCTGGGGTGGGAACGGGTTCTGCTTGAGGGTTTGGGGTTTATGAATTCTGTTTGCACTGTTCCCGAAAGCAGTGCTGAATTAATTCCTGCCTTCTATTAAAAAGTTGACTTTCTAGACTCAGACTCTGTGTTTGCGAGATGGGGGACTCCCCAGGGGAGAAGTTTCTCTCCCTGGATGATCTCTCCTCTCATCTCCCCACCTCTCAGTCCCACTTCCCTGGTCTGTCTGGTCTCCGCAGCCGTACTGAGCTGACCCAGCTGCACCGGTCCTGGCACAGCCCATCACGGCCAGGTGGGAACCAGAGTCCCCTAGATGGGACACTGGCTTCTGCCCTCAGCCCCATGGATCACAGGGTTATGTGTTGGACCCTGGGATTCACCCAGGAATCTGGTGTGTGTGGGGCGCAGACAGGTGGTGTCAGTCGTCTTGTGCGGGAAGATCAGGGAGCAGCGAGGGGCAGAGATTGGGGGGCAGCACCTGCCTGGGGGAGCCTAACTTCTCCTGCATCTCCCTTCCCCTCCTCAGCTCTCCTGCTGGCCCCCATGGTTGTTGCTGAACCCTAGCACCCCATGTATTTCCCAGGGGAGAGTCTCACCCTCCAATGCTCGGCATCCCTGGGGGAGGAGGTGAGCAGCTACCAGTTCTACAATCAGCGCAGGGAGCTGGTCTTCACGGTGACCCCCGAACTGGCCCGGTGGCCGCGGCTGGTGATGACAACTGAGATGGGAGAGGCCGGCGCGTACAGCTGTGTATATTTGGGGTTGAAGGACAGGTCGATCACGTATTCTCCCCGCAGCCAGCCCATCCGGGTACCAGTGATGGGTAAGTACCCTTTCACCTGTCTAGTAGGGGATTCACTGCCCCACCCCATCACGTGTGGGAACCCAGCCCCTCAGCTGTGAGGAGGGTCATCTGCCTGTCCAGTTCCACCCCCTAGACTCTCCTGCCCTTGGTGGATGGCCCCGGCCTGCAGCTCTTCATGCTGCTCCCTAAACAGACAAAATAACCCCCATGTAAATCACACTATTCCAGAGAGTCCTGGCTCCCAGCTCACAGTGCTCTAATCACTAGTCCCGACTTCCATCCCAGAGCCCCTGGCTCCCATCCTGTCCTGCTCTAACCACAAGACTCCACTCCCCTCCCAGAGCTGGAGATAGAATGCAGGAGTCCTGGCTCCCATCCCTTTCCTCTGCTGTTATCACTAGATCCCAATCCCCTTCCAGAGATGGGGATAGAACCCAGGAGTCCTGGCTCCCAATGTATCCCCCAGTACTCTAACCTCTAGGCCCTCCCCGACCTGTCACTGGCTCTGCCATTTCTACTGTCACTCCAGTTCATTGCTCCTTCTGCCCTTTCATTTTTACCCTCAGACCGTCCCACTGCCCCGTCCATCTCTGCGAATGCCAGTGGCCCTTGTGACCATCATGTGCTCACTCCTCGGGAGCAACGTGTCTATCACCTTCCAGATGTTCAAGAACAGGGACATCATATACAGCTGGGAGTCACCTCCACCCCGGAGGGGACCCGTCTCCAGCTCCACGCATCCGATCCAGCCATCGCAGGATCCTACACCTGTAGCTACGAGATGGACGTGGCCAGGAGGAAGGTGCAGTCAAGGCCCAATTCTCCCATCTCGATCCACTTGCCTGGTGGCAAAGCATACTCAACTCCTGCCTCCCTTTGATGTTTCCCCTGGGTCGCAGGTGCCGTACGCCGCCACCGTGGGCAGCTTTGGCCTCTCCGCTGGGGGCTGTAGCGTGGTGGAGGGCCGGAGGTGTCTCAAGGAGATCGGTGAAGCTTTCCTGGCTTCTCTCACCAAGTTGTTTTTCCCCATTGACAGAAGTGATTTGTCTTTTCCAGCATCCTCTGGAGCCCCATCTCTCTCCCTAAACCCCTCGCGTACCGTGTACCTCCCAGGGGAGACTGTGACCCTCACGTGTTCGGTGCCCCCCGGTGCTCCCACGGCTACAGGATTCCAGTTCTCCAGGGACGACGGCTGAAGACTCTCATCTAGGAGCAGCAACACGCACACCCTGATCATCACGGGTCTGGGGGACTCTGGATCATACACCTGTGCGTACTGGATCCGCCCATCACTATGGGGGGTCCGATCCCAGGAGAGCCAGCTGGTCTCCATCTTGGTCACAGGTGAGCAGTGCACTGACTCCAACTCACCTGGGGTGTCTGGGTGCATTTGAAGGAGATCCCACGAATACTGGGGACCCTGGACCTGACTGTGATGTGCCCTGCCCCACAGATGAAACCCCGTGACCTCTCCCTCCCCGCCGAGTTTGGCTGTTGTTAGTAGTTGGGTGGATCTCTCCGAATTGCCCAGCTCTGCATGCTGCCCCACAAGCTCTGGCGTTGGTCACTGTCGTAGACAAGCTTCGGGGCTAGATGGACCATGGCCTGACCCCACATGGTTGTTCTTATGAGGGTGCTGCTCCCCATTGGTGCCCGAGAACACAGAGACTCAGATTCCCAGGCCAGAAGGGAGTGTTTTGGTGACCTAGTCTGAGCGCCTGCGTCACACCGGCTAGAGAACTTCCCACCAATAATTCCCAGGATGGATCTTTTAAGAAATCATCCCTCCTTGATTTAGAATTTGTCAGGGATGGAGAATCCATGACGATCCAGTGGTTAATGACTCTCACTATTGAAAATTTACCCCGTCTTTCCAGTCTGGATTTGTCAAGCTTCACTTCCAGTCATTGTATTTTGCTAGAGCTTTGTCTGCTACAGCCCATCATCAAATATTTTAAAGACTAACAAATTTAATTTCTGCAGGCGTAAGCTTTCGTGGGCTGCAACCCACTTTGACAGATGCAAGAAACAGAAATCAGAGAGGGCGTGTATATATATATCCAAGGGTAAGGAACAACAATGGGGAAGGCAAGTGCTAACAAAGTCAGTGCAGTTAGAGTAGATGAGGCCTATTCACAACCGTTGATTAGGAGGTGAGAATGTGTGAACAGTGACAATTACTTCTTGTAATGAGAGAACCATTCCAAGTCCCGGTTCAGACCCAGTCTGATTGTGTCAAGTTTGCAGATGATTTCTAGCTCAACAGTTTCTCGCTGAAGTCTGTTTTTGAAATTTTTTTGTAGAAGAATGGCAACCTTCAAGTCAGTGACAGAGTGCCCGGGGAGACTGAAGTGTCTCCAACTGGTTTATGTGTGTTATTATTTTTTATGTCTGATTTGTGTCCATTTATTCTTTTGTGTAGTGACAGTCTGGTTTGGCCAATTACATGGCAGAGGGGCATTGCTGGCACATGATGGCATATATAATATTAGTAGATGTGCAGGTGAATGAGCTCCTGATGGTGTGGCTGATGTGGTTAGGACCTGTAATGGTGTCACTAGAGTCGATGTGTGAGCAGAGCTGGCAATGGGGTTTGTTGCAGGGCTAGGTTCCTGGGTTGGCTTCTTGTAGGGTGCATGATTGCTGGTGAGTATTTGCTTCAGGTTGCAGGGCTGTCTGTAACATCTCCTAATGTAATATATGCCATCATGTGCCAGCAATGACCCTCTGCTATGTACATTGGCCAAACCGGACTGTCACTACGCAAACGAATAAATGGACACAAATCAAACATTTCACCCTTCCCAGCCTGAACTGCGCATGGATCCCCCATTAGGAATGGTGAAGAAAGGGCTTCCCCTGAACATCACCTGTGCGGCCCCTGGGGATGACGGTGAGCAGAGGTTTCATTTCTACAAGGACGGAGTCGAGATTGTCCCCGGATATTCAAGGTCTAAGATCAGCAGTACAGATCCCGGCATCAGCTCTGTGAACACCTCTGTGCTAACCATCTTGAAGGCTGGTCCCAGTAACGCTGGTCCCAGTACCACTGGGGAATACACCTGCAGGTACAAGAATAATGTGCGTGGAGAGTGGCTCCTGTTCCTTGGCAGCCGGGCTCTGAACAGAGGGGTGGCTAAGGAGCGGCGAACAGAGGGGCTGCTAACAGAAGGAGAAGGAGGGAGTTTGCCTGGGATCTTTCCGGGAGGAGCCCAGGTGAGTGCTAAGTGAGGGGAGCTGTGTTGTGTGTGCTGTGCTAGAGGGGGAGTATTTGAGAGACCAGGTGTGTGACTGGTGCAAGTTACAGCTGACTGTGGGTGGGTGCTTGTGACTGGTGCAGTTACAGGCACCATATTGGCAGTTGGGGGTTTGTCTGTTTGAGTGATTGATTGTATCGAGGTGGGGTTAATTGCGGGGGCGGGGCTTTGAGGGGTAAGTGCAGGGGTGGGGCAACTGACCCAGACTTATAAAAGGCAGCCAGCTGCGAACCAGCTGAGCGGTGAACAGAGGGGCGGATAACAGAAGGAGAAGGAGGGAGTTTGCCTGGGAGTTCTCCTGCGGAGAGAGCCCACTGCAGGTTTTTGCCTTTCAGATGTTGCTGAGCAGGAAATAGAGCATCTGAGGAGGCTCTCAGAGCAGAGATATGGAGAGGGAGCGATCCGTTGTTGTCATCTGCACTGGATGTGCTATGTTTGTCTTCCTCCCATAGGATAGAGATGACTTCATCTGTACCAAGTGCAGGCTGGTTTCCTTATTGGAAGAGAAGGTTAAAGGACTAGAGACCCAAATATCAACCCTGCGTTACATTACAGAAAACAATGTCTTTCTCCATCAGGCACAGGCACAGTGTAAGGAAGATTCAGAGAAGGCTGGGCAGGCAAAACTGAAGAACAGGGAAGAAAATTGGCAGCATGTGACCTCCCGAAGAAAGAGAACCCATGTGCCCACCATGCAGATAGAAGTAAGGAATCATTTTCATCCTCTCTGCACAAGTACTATGGCGGAGAATGATTTGGAGTACCCTTCAGAGGGAATGGATCAGAAGGAGACCCATTTGATCAGAAGGCAAGAGATGCATTCTCTTAGGGATGGGGGTTCCACGACCACCATTCCGAAGAGGAAGAGAAGGGTGATGGTGGTCGGGGACTCCCTCCTAAGGGGGACGGAGTCAACCATCTGCCGTCCGGACCGGGAAACTAGAGAAGTGTGCTGCTTGCCTGAAGCTAGGATTACGGATGAGATGGAGAGACTGCCAAAACTTATCAAGTCCTCAGACCGCTACCCCTTCCTACTTCTCTACGTGGGCACCAATGACACTGCCAAGAATGATCTTGAGCGGATCACTGCGGACTATGTGGCTCTGGGAAAAGAGATAAAGGTGTTTGAAGCACAAGTGGTGTTCTCATCCATCCTCCCTGTTCAGGGAAAAGGCCCAGGTAGGGACCGTAGCATTGTGGAAGTAAATGCGTGGTTACGCAGGTGGTGTCGAAGAGAGGGCTTTGGATTCTTTGATCATGGGATGTTGTTCCAGGAAGAAGGATTACTAGGAAGAGACGGGATTCATCTAACGAAGACAGGGAAGAGTATCTTCGCAGACAGGCTGGCTAACCTAGTGAGGAGGGCTTTAAACTAGTTTTGACGGGGGACGGGGACCTAAGCCCGAAGGTTAGTGGGGAAGAGGGACACCACAAGGAAGCAGAAGGAGGAGGGTGCAGCAGGGGAGGCCTCCCGATTCATACTGTGAAAGTAGGCCAGTCGGCTACTTATCTCAAGTGCCTGTACACAAATGCAAGAAGCCTGGGAAACAAGCAGGAGGAACTGGAAGTCCTGGCACAGTCAAGAAACTACGACATGATTGGAATAACTCAGACTTGGTGGAATAACTCTCATGATTGCAGCACTGTCATGGATGGGTATAAACTGTTCAGGAAGGACAGGCAGGGGCAAAAGGGGGGAGGAGTTGCACTGTATGTAAGAGAGCACTATGACTGCTCTGAGCTCCAGTATGAAACTGGAGATAAGTCAGTTGAGTGTTTCTGGGTTAAGCTTAGAAGCAAGAACAATAAACGTGATGTCGTGGTGGGTGTCTGTTACAGACCACCAGACCAGGAGGATGAGGTAGATGAGGCTTTCTTTACTCAACTAGGGAAAGTTTCCAGTTCACAGGACCTGATTCTCATGGGAGACTTCAATCACCCTGACATCTGCTGGAAGAACAATACAGCAGAGCACAAACAATCCAGGAAGTTTTTGGAGAGTGTCGCTGACAATTTCCTGGTGCAAGTGCTGGAGCAACCAACTAGGGGCCGTGCTTCTCTTGATCTGCTGCTCACAAACAGGGAAGATTTGGTAGGGGAAGTAGAAGTGGGTGGCAACCTAGGCAGCAGTGACCATGAGATGGTCGAGTTCAGGATCCTGACGATAGGAAGAAAGGAGAACAGCAGGATACGGACCATGGACTTCAGAAAAGCGGACTTTGACTCCCTCAGGGAACTGATGGGCAGGATTCCCTGGGAGGCTAATATGAGGGGGAAAGGAACCCGAGAGAGCTGGCTGTATTTTAAAGAGACCTTATTGAGGGCACAAGAGCAAACCATCCCGATGTGCAGAAAGAATAGCAAATCTGGTAGGCGTCCAGCTTGGCTTAACAAAGATGTCCTTGGTGAACTTAAACGCAAAAGAGAAACTTACAAGAAGTGGAAGCTTGGTCAGATGACTAGGGAGGATTATAAAAACACTGCTCGAACGTGCAGGAATGAAATCAGGAAGGCCAAAGCACACTTGGAGTTGCAGCTAGCAAGGGACGTGAAGGGGAACAAGAAGGGTTTCTACAGGCATGTTGCCAACAAGAGGAAGATCTGGGAAAGTGTGGGCCCCTTAGAGAATGAGGGAGGCGACCCAGTGACGGAGGATGTGGAGAAAGCTGAGGTACTCAATGCCTTTTTTGCCTCTGTCTTCACAGACAAGATCAGCTCCCAGTCTGCTGTACTGGGTGGCACAGAATGGGAAGGAGGCGAATATCCCGCAGTGCTGAAGGAATGGGTTCAAGACTATTTAGAAGGATTGGACATTCACAAGTCCATGGGGCCGGATGCAATGCACCCGAGCGTGCTGAGGGAATTGGCGGAGGTGATATCAGAGCCATTGGGTATTATCTTTGAAAGCTCGTGGCAACAGGGGGAGGTTACAGAGGACTGGAGAAAAGAAAATCTAGTGCCCCTCTTCAAAAAAGGGAGGAAAGAGGATCCAGGCAACTACAGACCGGTCAGCCTCACCTCAATCCCTGAAAAAATCATGGAGCAGGTCCTTAAGGAATCCATTTTAAGGCCCTTGGAAGAGAGGAAGGTGATCAGGAACAGTCAACACGGATTCACCAAGGGAAAGTCATGCCTGACCAATCTGATTGCTTTCTATGATGAGGTGACTGGCTCTGTGGATGTAGGCAAAGTAGTGGATGTGATATACCTTGACTTTAGCAAAGCTTTTGATACGGTCTCTCACAGTATTCTTATCAGCAAGTTAAAGAAGTATGGGTTGGATGAATGGACTATAAAATGGATGGAGAACTGGCTAGAGCATAAGAATCAATGAGTAGTGATCAATGGCTCCATGTCTAGCTGGCAACCGGTCACAAGCGGAGTTCCCCGGGGTCGGTCCTGGGGCCGGTTTTGTTCAACATCTTTATTAATGATCTGGAAGATGAGGTAGATTGCACCCTCAGCAAGTTTGCGGATGACACTAAGCTGGGGGGATTGGTAGATACCCTGCAAGGGAGGGATACGATACAGAGTGACCTAAACAAACTGGAAGATTGGGCCAAAAGAAATCTGATGCAGTTCAACAAAGAAAAGTGCAGAGTCCTCCACTTAGGAAGGAAGAATCCCATGCACAGCTATAGACTGGGGACCGACGAGCTGGGCAGCAGCTCTGCAGAAAAGGACCTGGGGGTAACGGTGGATAAAAAGCTGGATATGAGTCAGCAGTGTGCCCTGGTTGTCAAGAAAGCAAATGGCATATTGGGCTGCATTAGGAGGGGCATTGCCAGCAGGTCACGGGAAGTGATGATTCCCCTCTATTCGGCATTGGTAAGGCCGCATTTAGAATATTGTGTCCAGTTTTGGGCCCCCCACTACAAAAAGGATGTGGACAAGTTGGAGAGAGTGCAGCGGAGGGCAACCAAAATGATTAGGGGGCTGGAGCACAGGACTTATGAGGAGAGGCTGAGGGAACTGGGCTTGTTTAGTCTGCAAAAGAGAAGACTGAGGGGGGATTTGATAGTGGCCTTTAACTACCTGAAAGGGGGTTCCAGGGAGGATGGGGCTAGGCTGTTCTCGGTGGTGGCAGATGACCGAACAAGGAGCAACGGTCTCAAGTTGCAGGGCGGGAGGTCTAAGTTGGACATTAGGAAAAAGTTTTTTACTAGGAGGGTGGTGAAGCACTGGAATGGGTTACCTAGGGAGGTGGTGGAATCTCCATCCTTAGAGGTTTTTAAGCTGAGGCTTGACAAACCCCTGGTTGGGATGATATAGCTGAGGTTAGTCCTGCTTTGAGCAGGGGGTTGGACTAGATGACCTCCTGAGGTCCCTTCCAACTCTAATATTCTATGATTCTATGATTCCCACCCAGAAAAATTGGGCTTGTGTAATAATGGTAATGTACATAAAAATCACTCCATATTTTGATCGCTTCCGATCCCAAGAAACTTACCCCAGATCAACTGGCACCGTAGATCCTACACTAAAGACAACGCCTGCAGCCAATCCTGGAAAAAAAGAACTAAATGTTTATTAACTAGGAAAAAGGAATCAGAGAGTTATCCACAGCTTAAAGCAAACAAATATATCCACACCAACGAGTTACCATCTACATCCAAAGAGTGACAGAGCTGTAGTGCTCTGTCAATTCAAAGTGTCTTTCTGGACAGACCTGGGAGGCAGCCCTTGGGGAATCTCTGTCTTCAGTTCAGAGTCTCTGGACCTTCAGTGTTCAGACAACCAAACAGATGCACGTTCTTCTTCTTGGGGATTTTGATTCCCTTCCTCCAGGATATAAAAGGTTGTGATACATCTCCTCTTCATGGGACACAATGAACAAAGTGTTTTTGTCCACTGCTGTTCCCCAGTGGCTTGCCTGGTGTCTGTAGGGCCTTCTTTTGTTGGGCAGGAAATTACACCTCCTGTGGCAAACTCGTACTTCTCTCTAGGCTGTGGGTGTTCACAGTTTCAGAGCAAACACTTAGCTATCACCTTATACCGTGGAATATACAAGTGTTCAGCAAGCTTAATGCAGGCAGCCATATGCAAGCATTTCATAGATTCTAAACCCGGAAGACATTTGTATAAGACTAATATCTACTATCTATTTTGAGCACATAGTTGACCTGACTATGAGATTGTTAATTCTTAGCTAATTCCTGCACCCTGGGCAAGAATGGCTATCGGACCTGCCAGCATCATAGAAGCTGTGCTGTTTATCTTGTCTGCCAGTTGGCTTGATCCATGCAGGCACGCAAATCCACATTCCTTTGTCTAGGCTCGCCTTGTTTATCGACCATCTTCATAACATATTTCCATATGCTCTTGGGGTATAAAAATTTAAGGATAGAGATTCCTGGAAGACCGGAAGAATATTCAGAGAGATTTGGAGAGGGTTTCCCCTCCTTATTTATCTGGCTTCTGAACATGCTTTGTCACCACCTCACTATACAGCACATGCTCCTCTTCAGCAGTCTGGGCTTTGGTTTTCGACTGGGTTGTGTGGGCTTCCAAGGCTGAGAATGTTATGACCGCATATGTGACTTCTGAGCCCTGGTGGGGGAGTAAAGAGAAATGGTGAGGGGGAGGGGTGTGCAGACACTAACTACTTGGACGATGGGGTGGAGGGTATGCCTATAAACTCAGATCAAAGTGATCTGGATACATTGGATAATGGCCCTCAAATCAATAGGATGAAATTCAGTGAAGTGCAAAGTGCTCCACGTCATAACGGAAAATTAGGGTCGCCAGCATAAAAAGGGGTGTAGTGTCATGGCAGCAGTACTGCAGAAAAGGCATTCTAGTGGCGCACAGAGTGAATTTGAGTCAACAACATGATGACAGTGTAAAAAAAAAGCTAGCATCATTCTGAGATGTCGCAAGTAAGATATGACAGGTAAGTGTCCTGCTCTGCAGGGCATGGGTGAGGACTCAGCTGGTGTGCTGTGTCTAGTTATTGGGGACTCACTTTAAGAAAGATGTAAACAAACTGGAGAGGGTGAAAGAACAGGGCATGTCTAGTCTAGAGACGAAAAGGCTGAGGGGGGAAATGATAACCCTCTTCTAAGATGATGTTGTAAATTGAACAGCAATGGATGGTTCTCCATGTCCACTGAAGGTAGGAGAAAACATAACTGGCTTAAACTTTTGGCAAGGGAGAATTAGGGTTTAGACTTAGCGGTGGACATGATGTACCTTGACTTTAGCAAAGCTTTTGATAAGGTCTCTCACAGTATTCTTATCAGAAAATTAAAGAAGTATGGGTTGGATGAATGGACTATAAAATGGATAGGCTCAACGAGTAGTGATCAATGGCTCCATGTCTAACTGGCAGCCGGTCACAAGCGGAGCGCCCCAGGGGTCGGTTTTATTCAACATCTTCATTAATGATCTGGAGGATGGGGTAGATTGGACCCTCAGCAAGTTTGAAGATGACACTAAGCTAGGGGGAGTGGTAGATACCCTGGAAGGTAGGGATAGGATACAGAAGGACGTAAAGAAACTGGAGGATTGGGCCAAAAGAAATCTGATGAGGTTCAACAAGGACAAGTGCAGAGTCCTGCACTTTGGACGAAAGAATCCCATGCAAATGTTAGTTTCCAGTGTAGTTTCCACGTTGCTGAGAATTTGAGGTACACTTTTCAAAATGGACTAAGTGGCGCTGGCCAAAAAACAAGATTTCCATTTTGTGGAAAATGCCCCGGCTTCACACTGTTTTTATTCCAATATGGCACAAAAATGAGTCCCCTACATTTCAAATAAGTGCCCCCACCCCCGGGCTACAGAGCTGATATTTTCCAGGTTTTTGGTTTAATCAGATATTCCATGTTGGATCTGAGACACCACCCTGATGAGATTTTCAGCTAAACCTAGCATGTTTCTGTGAAATAGTTCAATATTAACACAACAGCATTTTTCCAAGGGAAGCAGTTTTGTCAATCTTTTTTTGACCAGCTCTAGGTCTAAGGAACACAAGCCCCTGTGAAGGTTAGAAGATTGTAAGTGATTGAGGAGTAGAAATCCTGTCAACTTTCAGTGGAACTTCTGCAAAAACTGCCACTCTGTGGGGAGCAGAGAGAAAAAGTATCTCCCAAGGTGAGGCATGAAGAGAATAGGCCTAATAACAAGGCTTTCTCATGAGTGGGTGGACTGGGGTTGATGGGTTAAATCAGCAAGAGAGAAAAGATACCATAGGGTCAGCTACCCCAGTGCATCCTCATGGGCCTTAGAAGAATGATGAGTGGAGATCCCATCTCTACTGTGGAGGTGGAAAGATGCATAAGGCAGGACAGTGCTGAGTAGCACCCATTTTCTCGTCTCTTCTTGTAGCTTTAGTACCAGATATCTGCGGTCTGCACCTTCCATATCCAAATGTGTGTTCAACATGTTAAAATGCTTTATGACCTCTCGTGTCTTGACAGATGGATGTTGTGGAAGCACAAAAGCAAGGCCTGGTAGGCCTTGCTCTGAAATAACTGATAGAAATGTAAGTTAGCATAACTATGGATAAGAAAAATATATTGAAGACTGCTAATTTCTTTGTAAGCTGTTTTTGCCATTATCTGCTTAAGTAATCTGTTTCTCTCGCACCTGACTGTTCTTATACTCGCTCATAGTTATTCTTGTAACTGATAAGCGGTAATTGTTAGACTTAGGTCATAGACAAGGAAGTAACTGTCAGACTTGCCTTGTAAGGGAAATTTCACTATGCGATCTGATGTAAAGAGCTATTCTATATAAGCTATAGGCATTCACCCAGTAAGGGGGGGCTCCTGTTAGCAGCACAGTAACCCTGTGCTGTCCGGGGCCTTCCCATGGCCACGAGTCTGTGTATGTCTGTCAAAATAAAGCTCTGCTCGACTTGATCCAAAAGAGAATCTGCTTGATTTTTCCTCAACAATCTTGGTGCCGTGACTCGGATTTCCAAGAGCTGGAAAGGACCATGGACCGCTCCCCACCGAACCCCAGGCGCCACTGAAAAGGTCAGAGACCTTTTAAATCTCTATTTGGGGTTTCGGAGGAGGGCTGCCCGTAGGCTTCCTGGGTGAGAACAGCCAAGCGAGATCCAAACTTTGATAAGGGTCGAGGTGAGCTTTAAAATTGCATGTCTGCCTGTCCTGTCTGTCTCCGGAAAAAGCATGCATGGAGAATCTAGGTGTTCATATTGCGGGCTGAGGATGTTATCAGGTCCTCACCTAGGCAGTTCAGAAGCAGTACACCCATTCACACATTAACAGGGGTGTTAAGATGAATGAATGAGACCTGAATGGTTGTGCTAAACTAAATGATCCGTTGACCAGGTCTTGGACTAAGACAAGTTCTAGCCACCCTGATTCCACTGCTAGCCTTGTTGGTGATAACCAGTGAGAGTCAAGTTGTAAGGGGGACTTGTCTGAACCTGGTGACCCAAAGGACAGGTGGAGTGTTTGTAGCCGCAAGACTATCCTTTCCCTTCTCTGATTCATGAGCCTCCTTAGATCCATTGTCCTAGATACCTTAGCCTCGGTCACTGGACAGGCCTAGGGTTTGGACTCCTGTGACTTTGGAGGACCCCTTTTGTGTCTTGTCTCCTTCCCAAACCCCCTCCTGCTAAATAAGCGTTCCGATATCAGTTCGCCTTCACCTTGGCACTGAAGATTGCAGGCTGAGAGCGAAGCGGTACGGATCCCTCAATAAGCCATTCCTGTGTCTTGTGTGAGTGAAAATGGGAACAGGACAGTCTAAAGAAGTGCGAGTTCCCCCGAAAGGAACCCCAGCCTATTATATGTATATACATTATTCTCCCAAAACTTGCAAGTTTCTGGATAGATAGCATTTTTTCACAAGACATGATCCTAGTAAACAATTTCCTGAGACAGGAACCTTTGATTTGGACAAAATAATGTATTTAAGAGGGGCATTGGAGTCACTGGGATCCAAAGTATCCCAGACATTATGGGATGCATTTTTGATTGGTATGATGAAGCTTCAAAAAGGTGTAATAAGTCACAAACTCAGAGTTTTAAAGACTCCCAGGAAAAATTAAAACACCAATTGAAAGAAATGCGGGATAAATTGGCCTCTCCCTCAAATTCGGGCCCTCAACAGCTGTATCCAGCCTTAGAACAGGTACCCCATCTTCAAGAAACAACTGAGGACCTACTAGATCTATGGTCCCCAATCCCTACTGTACCCCCAGGGCGTCCACCAGCTTATCAAGAAGCTCTGCCAGACTCTACTACCTACCCTGACTGGGGTATATCTGCCCAGACTGCCAACCCGGGACCCACTTCCGTGGTTACTAATCAACCCCGACGCAGTCCAAGTCCCGATCCCTTCAAATATGGCCTCCAGCCGCGACCCACTATAGCCCAGCCTGGACTTCACCCGCTCTGACAACTTCCAGGACAAGGGACAGACCTAGTAACTGTGCATGTCCCATGGTCCCCGACAGATTTATTTAACCTAGCTTGAGCATTTCCAAAAATCAGGGAAGATCCTGTAAAATTCCAAGAAGAGCTCCAAACCATTATCACTTGTTATGACCTTACTTGGGCAGATTTAAATCAACTCTTGCGAGCCATCCTTCCCCGAGAAACCTTTCAAAGACTTCAGCCCGCTGGCCAGCCCAAGATCCCAGTACCCACGAAGAGTTAGTTGATACTTGCAATAAATTACTAGATGTGGTACTTACAATTTGCCCAGGAAAAGCCAATTGGACTAAGATTAGTACATGCAAACAAAATAAGAGGGAAGAACCAGCTGATTACCTCCAGAGATTAAAACAGGTGTTTGAACGCCACTCAGGTATGAATGATCCTGAACAAAATGCATCACAAGCCGTGGCTGCTGCCTTTGTTCAAGGACTTTTACCCAAGATTTCAAATTAAATTCAACAGGTAGTGATCAGCTGGGAGGGCAAATTTTTGCCAGAATTATTAGCTGCTGCACAACATTTCCAAAATAAATTAGAAAAATCAAAAGAAGATAATGAGACCAATTTAATGGCCCTTCAGATTCAACAATTACACAACCATAGTGGAAATCAAAGGGGAAGGGGAAGGGGCAGAGGAAGAGGCAGAGGGGGAGGACAACTGAATAAGGGACAGATACCAATACCTAACTCCGGCCACATGGTCAATGGGGTCTACGGAAACCAGTGTTAATATTGCAAACAAACTGGTCACTGGAAATCCACATGTCCCAACTGACCAGGTGGGACCCCAAACCTCGCCGTTTTCCCTCCCACTCTGCCCAACCAAACCCCAACCCTGGACCACTATAATAACCCCACATAGGACAGTGCGGAGGATTGTGACATCATTGCCCCCTTGATTCCCATAGATTAGTCTGGACCCAGCCTGCAGTGCCTTGTAAATGGTCAAATGGTATCTTGCTTAGTTGATACCGGTGCTTCCCGCTCTACTTTAAGAGTTTCAGAATTCTCCCATGTTCCGGTTTCAACAGAAATTGTGAATGCAATGGGTATAAGCGGTCAGTCTAGCCCTCACCCTGTGTCTTAACCCTTGTTGGTTACTATTGGACCTATTTAGAATCATAGAATCATAGAATATTAGAGTTAGAAGGGACCTCAGGAGGTCATTTGAGCAGCATGCCTTTTTGCTCAGCCCGTCTGCACCAGTTAATCTATTGGGAAAAGATTTGTTATGCAAATTGTGTTGTGTCATTTATTGTACCCCGGATGGAATCTATCTTGACATACCAGAACCCAGCGAAGAAGCAATACTGACATTATTACAAGAATCTGACCTTAGAGACACCAAATGTGACCCTTCCTCGTTGCAACAGGAACTGTTAGCACAGGTGCCTCCACAATTATGGTCAACCCATTCAAACGGGGTAGGCCAAATAATAAGTGCTGAACCCGTACGCATTACACTAAACACAACAAAGCCTCTCCCTTGTGTCCCGCAGTACCCCATTTCCAGAGAAGCCGAAGAAGGAATTTAACCGGTTATCACCTCATTATTACAACAAGGGAGTATTATTCCCACCCGCAGCCCATGAAACACTCCTATCCTACCTGTAAAAAAACCTGGGAAAAACACTTACCGATTTGTGCAAGACCTCCGGTTAGTTAATGCTGCAGACTTACCCTCTTTTCCCATTGTCCCTAAACCTGCAACTATTCTGTCTTGTATCCCAGCAACAGCTACCTATTTCATCTTTGTGGATCTTTGTTCTGTTTTCTTTTCTATCCCAATCCACCCAGATAGCAGATTTTTGTTTGCCTTTACTTACCAAGGACTCCAATACACCTGGTGTTGGCTCCCTATGGGTTACTGTGAGTCTCCAACTCTTTTTTCCCAAATTTTAGAGAAAGACCTGGACTCCATAACCTTTGATGGGGGTTCTACCTTAATCCAGTATGTAGATAACTTAATGCTGGCTTCTCCCTCCTTAGAAGCCTGTGAACAAGATTCACTTACCCTATTAACTGCGCTTGCCCTTAAGGGTCATAAGGTATCTAAATCTAAATTGCAACTATGTCTTCCCCAAGTGCATTACCTAGGGCACAATATTTCTGCAGGGGAAAGACACCTATTGTCTTCCAGGATCAATGCCATCCTTCAAATACCTAAGCCTACCACTTGTAAACAAATGAGAAGCCTTTTGGGAATGGCAGGATACTGTAGGCATTGGATCCTTGGATATGCATCAATCGTGAAACCCCTGCAGAACCTGGCCCTAGATTCAGTCCCTGAACCTCTTATCTGGTCCCCCTAGGCTAAACAGTCTTTTATATCCCTCAAGCAAGCCTTGTCTCAAGCGCCTGCTCTTGGATTACCAGACTACCAGAAACTTTTTACCCTTTATTGTCATGAAAAAGGTGGGTTTGCTCAAGGGGTCCTGACTCAACCCCACGGAGACAAGCCATCCTGTTGCGTATTTTAGTACTGCTTTAGACCCAGTAGGAGCAGGACTCCCTCCCTGTCTCCGTTCAGTTGCTGCAGCAGCTCTGTTAGTAGAAAAGGCGGAGACTCTAGTTTTGGAATGCCCTTTGATTGTGGTCATTCCACATGCTGTTGCAGCCCTACTCTTAAAAGGTAAAACCCAGCATTTATCCAACTCAAGGTTAACTAAATATGAAAACCTTCTTCTTTCAGCCTCTAATGTAACCCTTACCCGTTGTCCAGTATTAAATCCTGCCTCACTCCTCCCCACTCTTTCGGACGGTGATCCTCATGATTGTTTGTCTGTTACTGAACATCTCCTTACTCCTCACCTTGGTCTTCAAGATGTCCCTTTGTTAAATCCTGATTTAGTTTTGTTTGTTGATGGTTCTTGCCTTAGAGATCGCCTGGGTAACCTTGTCTCTGGATATGCTGTATGTACTCAGCACCAAGTGTTAGAAGCACACCATCTGCAACATGTTTCGTCTGCTCAAATTGCTGAATTAATAGCCCTTACTCGTGCATGTATATTAGCTAAAAATCTGTCTGCAACCATTTACACTGATTCTCGTTATGCCTTTGGAATCATCCATGACTTTGGTCAACTCTGGAAGCAGCGGGCGTTCCTCACTTTAGCTGGAACCCCTATTCGGAATGGACAATACGTTGACGCATTGTTGCAGGCACTGCAGTTACTCTCCGCCCTAAAAGTCAAGCACACCTTACCCCTTATAATGATGTCACGCGTGGAAATGCCCTAGCTGATCAGGCAGCTAGGAATGTGGCCCTTTCCGGCCCTCCTCCGCCAATTTCACTAACCTTTTCCTTTCATCAGACCAGTCACCCCTGGAGAGCCTTATTAAGTTAACAGAACTACAAGATCAGGCTATAGAACAAGAAAAAGAGGACTGGCTATGACAAGGGTGCTAATTGCACCCAGATTCCTTGTGGTGCTCCCCAGATGGCCACCTGGTAGCACCCAAGGCCCTTTTACCCTACCTTGCCCGTATGACCCACTCGGTGGCTCACACAAGTAAAGGGGGGATGATTGCTGCAGTACAGCATGATTGGTTTGCCCCACACTTTTCTTCCATAACGCAACAGTACTGCAGAACCTGTCCTATCTGTCTGGCCCATAACATAAGCCAGAAAGAAAAGACAAAACCTTCAGTGCACCCCCCTTCGTGGGGACCCTTTGTGAACTTACAAATGGATTTCATCCAAATGCCTAAATGTTGTAATTTTGAATATGTGTTAGTCATAGTTGATATGTTTTCGGGATGGGTAGAAGCATATCCTTGTAAGCGAGCAGATGCAGTAACCGTCGCCAAGAAACTGTTGAGAGAATTCATATCTAGGTTTGGGTTGCCCCTCTCTTTGGACAGTGACAGAGGAACTCACTTCACAGGACAGTTCATTCTGAACTTGTGTAAAGCCTTGGGAATTCAACAACACCTGCATTGTGCATATCACCCCCAGTCTAGCGGAGCTGTAGAAAGAAAAAATTCAGATCTGAAAACTAGATTAGCAAAAATATGCGCAGAAACTAGCCTGAAGTGGCCAGATGCCCTACCCATAGCTCTCATGTATATTAGAAACACTGAGAACCGGAAGCCTGGACTATCTCCACATGAGATCCTTATGGCCAGACCTTTGAGAGTGCCACACACCCCTCCGCCAAACCCGCAAGAATTTGACTTACAGTTAACGGATGATGTGATGCTGGACTATTGTAAAATGTTAATACAGTGTATCAAGTCTATCCACTCACAGGTTCAAGAAGTCCTCCCAACACTTGCAACGGAACCCTGCCACTCCCTCCAACCTGGAGATTGGGTCTACGTGAAAGTCCACCAGAGAAAGTCAGCCCTGGAACCATGCTGGAAGGGTTCATTCCAGGTAATCCTCACCACTAACACTGCTCTAAAGTTCCAAAGCCACCAGTCCTGGATACATGC
Source organism: Emydura macquarii macquarii (assembly GCF_026122565.2). Lineage (NCBI taxonomy): Eukaryota > Metazoa > Chordata > Testudines > Chelidae > Emydura > Emydura macquarii. Next base: position 266,760 of record NW_027131767.1, read on the forward strand.
CTCCCACTGTAAAAGGACCTCTGCACATGAAGAAATAAGGTCAGAGGAGCAGGGTGTAAGTGCTCATAACCTCTCCCCTACACAGGAAGAGGATTTGCCACGTCAGAGGGAAAAAGACGTGCTACAACCTCACCCATATAATTTGAGAAGCAAAACGTAACCCCTAGCCCATGATCTACAACAATTCTTCCCCTGAAAACTCTACAAATCCATGGACTATTCTTGACAACTATTGGGACTTAGAGGCGAGACAAGGACAAATTGCTTTTTGCTTAATGATATTGATTGTGTTAATGCTTATTGTAGTGTGGAAAACAAAGTTTTAAAACTTTAGGACAACATTTGTAGCAGACAAGGGCGAGTTGGAAGTACGGCACCATAATAGTGGGACGCGTTGGTGAACTCACCAGGAGGCAAAACCCAGTGTGTCTATGGTCTCCAATATCTCACTGCTACAGTATAAGCAGTACAAAATGCAACACTTTCTTATATGGACCCTGAGTCTCACAGTCTTTGTTAAAGGAAATACTTTCCTATGTACAATAATTCAATATACCAAAGATGTTAATGTTTCAAATTGTTGGGTTTGTGTCCATCTTCCCATTCATGCTCAAGGAGGAATTCCTATGATCCCTGTACCAGTTCCCCTAGGGACGCCAAATGAGGTATTTGATCAAAGCCTTCACAATTGGAATACAACTTGGAATTCCGTAAAACGAAATATAACTAAATTTATTAAAGTACTAATCCCTAACACCTTGGTTCCTCTGTGTTATGTGTGTGGAGCTATAGTCGGAACAAATCCGACAGCTAAAACCTTAGGAGAGGTACCAGACCATGAATGTGAGATGACCATAGGGGTACAACACCAAGTGCTTGTTATACTCAAAATCCTACGCTAGGACAGTATTGGTTATGTGGCACTCGGGCTTATAAATATTGGCCATGGGGATGGGCCGGTAAATGTTATAAGGCATATTTAAATCCGGCCATAAGGCATGTTCAAGGAGACCTTGTTAAATCGCCAAACTCTCACTGGTCTAAAAGAGAAATAACTGAGACTGATAGATTCTTTGCCATAATCTTCCCTAGCTATGGTGTAGGACGAACCGTAAAAGAACTTAGACGAGTGGCATTAGAAATAGAGGTGGTAGCAAATGGAACTACTGAAGCTTTTAAAATCATCACCACTGAAGTTTCAGAAATAAGGCAAATGGTCTTACAAAACAGAATGGCTCTAGACATGGTGTTGGCAGCAAAGGGAGGGGTATGTGCCATAATCGGAAAAAAATGTTGTACCTATATCCCTGATAATGAAGAAGGAATTTATAATGCCTTAACAAAGATACAAGATGCCACTGCCAAATTACACCAGACTGAAAACTGGAGTCTTTGGAGCTGGTTTGGAGATTTGTTAGGAAATCTAGGCTCCAAAATTGTTCAAGGGTTACTATTGTTCCTTGGAATAATAATAGGAATATATGTACTGTTCATGTTATTCAACTGTTGTTGTCAATGTATAGTAACTCAAAACCAGAAAATTATAAAGACCACAGAAATAAAACAGATGGTCCAACTGATGTACGCAGAAGTACTAAGAGAGAAAGAAGAAGAAGACAAGGAGGTGAATGGATTAATGCAAATGAGTCTATAGATGTGGTGCTACAAAGCACCAAAGGGGGGAATGTGGAAGCACAAAAGCAAGGCCTGATAGGCCTTACACTGAAATGAGTGATGGAAATGTAAGTTAGCATGACTATGGATGGAAGAACCCACTGAACACTGTTGATTGCTCTTTAAGCTGTTTTTGAAACTATCTGCTCTTGTAATCGCTCCTAGCTATTCTTGTAACAGATAAGGGGGTAGCCGTTAGACTTGTGTAATAGATAAGGAAGTAGCCATTAGACTTGTTTTGCAATGGAAAACTCCACTATACGATCAGTATATGAAGAGCTATCCTATATAAGCCATCAGCATTCAAACCAGTATGGAGACTCCTGACAGCAGCACAGAAACCCTGTGCTGTCCAGGGCTCCCCTATGGCCATAGCTCTGTGTGTGTCTCTATCAGAATAAAGCTCTGCACGATTTGACCCAAAAAGAGAAGCTGTGTGATCTTTTCCACGACACCTCACACCTTCCTCTAATGCAGGTGGCCCATTATCCCCATCTACTAACTGGAAAACAGCTGATGAAAAGTGCTGGTTAATTGCTCCCTTCTCTCAGGTCTCAGACTGGGAGAGGGGAGTTGCCCAAGGGCTAAACTCCCCAAGGCCAGGCCAGAGAGCAACATAAATGTTCCTGCAGCTGGAGATCATGGATGATTCTGGAGTCACTGTGGTGGCTGTGTCAATGCTACGCAGGTCTTGTGTGAATTAAGAGGGAGCATCTCCTCCAAGTCAGAATAATGAACAGATCTCAGCCTCTTTGGGTATGTAGGATCTGTTCAATGTCTGCAAACTGGGTGGAGCAAACTGGGGAGAAAGGGCTAAAGACTTCCACTGCACTGTGACTGTGTGACTCTTGGCTGAGGCACCGAGTGTAAGGTTCTGGAGTAGCCTTCTAGTCTATTTCGTCCCCTTCACTCTGTGTCTTTGACACTCTCTTTCTCCATTTCTATCTCCCATTCTCTCTCTCTCTGTCTCTCCAAATCTATGTAGCAGCTTGGGTAGACTGGAGCTCTGAGCTGTTACAGAACATTCTCAGTCTTAGATGCTTGACTGGTTGGTACTTGCTCACATGCTCCCGGTCAAACTGATCACCAGATTTGGGAGTCAGTAAGAAATTTTCCACCAGGTTAGATTTGCAGGGACCTTGGGGTTTTTTCCACCTTCTTCTGCAGCATGGGGGGGTTGTGTCACCTGCTGGGATCAGCCAAGTATATCTCACTGTGTCAGGCATTGGTGATGCCTGGGCCTCTCCTGTTCTCTGCCTGAGTCACAACTGTTTAGTCTTCGGACATCTGAAGAAGTGCTTTGGTTTAAGTGAAATTGTTGGCCTCAGCGTGAGGTATATTTAATGGCCTGTGATGTACAGGAGGTCAGACTAGATTATCTAGTAGACCCTTTGGGCCTTAAACTCTATGAAATTCTCTCTCTTTCTCTCCACACAAAGAGGAGAATTTTGCATTATCATACTGAAGTATTTTGGAGGTTTCTTTGGTCTTGCACTCTCTCTGAGAAGGTACTTAGGAGTCAGCTAAATTCAGGTTCCAATTCATGATAATTTTCTTTTCTTTTATTAATTTTTCTTTGGCTCTCTGATACCACGATGATGGATGAGCTATAAGAACTGCATAGAATAGAAGATAGTTGAATAGAAAAGAAGAAATGAAAATAGAATTGATAGAATCAACCAAATATGAGTCCTGATTCTCCACTCACTTCCACCAAACGTATGTGGGTTAGAAAGGTTTACAATTTGAGAGTAAAACTTGTGGGGTACAAAGGAATAAACAAATCATGATTTATTGAGATTGCTAATCTGGCTGCATTCTCTCTATACTTCGAGGAATGACTCCGTCTCGCATGGAAATGGAGAATCACGCTGTGGTGTCAGAATTCATTCTCTTAGGGATCCCAACACCAAAGGCCATGAGACCCTCCTTTTCATCAGCTTCTTAGCTTTCTACCTCTACACCCTCCTGGGCAACCTGCTCATTTTTTCAGCCATCCTCACTGACTCCCGCCGGCACACCCCCATGTACTTCTTCCTCTGCAATCTCTCCGTTGTGGACCTTGGATTCACCTCCATAAGCACCCCCAAATTCCTGGTCAGTCTCTGGACCAAGAGTAGAACCATCTCGCTGGGAGGGTGCATGTCCCAGGTCTTCTCCTACCAGTTCCTAGGTAGCACCAAGTGCCTGCTCTGCACCATCATGGCCATCTGCCACCCGCTGCGCTACCTGATAATCATAACCTGGAGGGTGTGCGCCATCCTGGCTGCCGGCACCTGGGTCACCAGCTCCTTTCACGCCACCATTCTCACTAGCCTGACTTTCACCCTGCCCTACTGCGGGCCCAATGCGGTGAACTATTATTTCTGTGTCGTCTTCCCCGTGGCCAAGCTGGCCTGCGCAGACACGTACGTCATCGAGACCGTGACCTTTACCAACACTGGGGTGGTGCCCATGATCTGCTTCTTCCTCATCCTTGCATCCTACGTCCACATCGTCCACTCCATCCTGAAGATTAACTCAGCCGAGGGGCGACGCAAAGCAGCCTTCACTTGCGCCTCACATCTGATGGTGGTGACACTGTTCTTTGGGCCTTTCACCCTGATCTATATGCAGCCACGGCTGAGCAAAGTGGTGGTGACCGCTGTGCAGCTCTTGGGTGATGTGGTCACTCCCATGCTGAACCCGGTTATCTACACCCTGAGGAACAAGGAGGTGAAAAGGGTTCTGAGGAAAATGAGAGGGGCTCAGACGACTGCACGTTGATGTGCTGCATCTGCAGAAATAGAATGTGGGTGAGCAGTGAAATATGTTGACAAATTCATCCGCATGGCTCTTCAGTGGCTTGTGTGCGAGTCTCTGTCTCTCTACTTCCCCAGAGAGTCCCAGCTATCTATCTGGAGCTCTACAAATCATAAAAGTGTTGCTAAAAGCATCTAGCTGTCTTGGACATGATTTAAGGCTGACATGTTCAAAGCTGCCTAAAGGACAGGAACTCTCAGTCTGTATTAAAATTAATGGGATTTGGAGATCGAAATCTGGTAGCTGACTTTGAAAATCTCAGTCTCATTGCACAACTCTACAGAAGCCAGGGCAGCATTTTCTGCAAAGTCAAGAAAGGGAAGAAAGAAATTCTCTTCATCATTTGGCACAAACCACATGTCAGCAGGAAGCTGTGCTAGAGAGCTGCCTAACTATCCTGGGAGAAAAGCTGGGTTTTCAGCATGTCCTGAAGTTCAAAGGATTTGTGGTGAAATTTTCAAAACCACCTCAGTGATTTAGGAAGCTAAATCCTATTTTCATAGAATCATAGAAGAAAAGGGTTGGAAGGGATCCCAAGAGGTCATCTAGTCTAGCCCCCTGCTCAAAGCAGGACCAACCCCAACCTCATCAGAAGTGATGTAGGCATTTAGGCTCCAGGGAGGATGGGGCTAGGCTGTTCTCGGTGGTGGCAGATGACAGAACAAGGAGAAACGGTCTCAAGTTGCAGGGCAGGAGGTCTAGGTTGGACATTAGGAAAAAGTTTTTCACTAGGAGGGTGGTGAAGCACTGGAATGGGTTACCTAGGGAGGTGGTGGAATCTCCATCCTTAGAGGTTTTTAAGCTGAGGCTTGACAAAGCCCTGGCTGGGATGATATAGCTGAGGGTATTCCTGCTTTGAGCAGGGGGTTGGACTAGATGACCTCCTGAGGTCCCTTCCAACTCTAATATTCTATGATTCTATGATTTAGGAGTCTAAGGTACATTCGCCATCATCAGATCGATCTATCCGGATTGATTGAGTGGTCAGTGAGGACCCGCTCAATCAATGTGGAAGTCGACTTGTGAAAACGACCCCTTCAAGTACTGCAGCGCAGTGAAGACGCTGTGCACAAAGGAAGTTAAGAAGTCGATGGGCGTTACGCAATCTATTGTGCGTAGACCAGGCCTAAATCTCACTGAAAGGCCCTGGGATTGAGGCTCCTGAGGACCAGATTTCAAAGGCATTTGATCACCTAATAGGGTTTTGAAGAGCACCTTGAGTGAGTCAGCCACCAGCCTCCCATTTACTTGCAATCGGAGTTGAGCACCTGACCTATTTAAAAGCCTTAGTAAATTGAACGAGGCACATAAACCCCTTTGTAAATCTAGATGTTAGGCTAGAGGATATTTAGACACCTAGCAGGATTTTCAGAAGCATGCAGGCAACTAGCCCCCATTGAAATCAAAAGACAGATGTCTGGGGCCAGATTTTTGAAAGAGGGGACAGACAGCAATTTCATGCAATATTGTGGATAAACCTTATTGCATGAGCTTTAATACCTTGGAGGTCCATTGTATTAAAAATGCAGCTGTGTGTGTGTTATTGTGAAGAGAAGAGACCCCGTCGTGGGGTTTGAGGGACTAATCACCTGATACAGCCCATATTGGAGCTGAGGTGATCTCTGCTAAGTTTATTAATGTCACGCTAGCCGGCTTGGGACGGGGGGCATTTACTGTATTGTGTAACCTTAATACGTCAAAATCATAACGATTCATGTAAGATATGCCATGTCAGGTACTGTTAGAAAGGATATATTGTGGTAAGTAAGATAACAATATTTATGTTCATGTGTTACATGTGAAATGGAAATTATGGATATGTTTAATATATCTGTATTTCAAATTGTGCTGGTTGGAACATACCCCAGACAGAGAGGCGGCAGGACAATAGCCTGCTTAATGGTCCATTAAGACACACAGGGATGCAAGGGGCCTAGGAAGAAACTAAAGGCATTCCTGAAGAGTTACCAGGATTGGCCCATGTGACTCTGGACTCCATTTTAGTTCTTGTAACATTCCACAAGACAGCATGGCCAAGGCCAGAGGGTACATAAGGCCGAGCCACAGATTCCATTTTGTCTTTGATCTTGTTCAGCTACAGACACATACCTACCTCTGGATCAATTCATTTGCAACTGAACTCAAGGATTAAGACCTGTCCAGGTATTGGATGTATACCAGAGGACCTATACAAGCCTGCACCTCCGCACTTCTTCCAGAAACTTGATATATATGGACTTTCATTCATTTGTATGTATCTGATTGCTTTGACCCTCATAGTTTGTTTCTTTCATTTTACAATAAACCATTAGTTTTAGTTACTAAAGGATTGGCTGGCAGCATGGTATTTTGGGTAAGATACTAACTTATATTGATCTGGTGCTGTGGCTGACCCTTTGGGGTCAGAGGGAACCTTTTAGTAAAGAGCATAGAGTTTAATTAACTGGTCTCTTTACTGGACCTAGGGCCGATTGGGAGCCAGAGACTGACATGCAGTAAATGGGGCTGTGTGCATTTGTGTACTGGCTTCTTGATAACCAGAGTGAGGAATCAGAAGTACAGTTTGTGGCTGTTTGGGAAGCCTGACTTCAGTGTCACCCAACAGTGCTGGGAGAATCTGCTTGAAAATATTGAAAATCCCACTATGTGCCTATCTGCACCTTTGAATATCTGGCCGTTGGGAGCCTATGTCCCATTGAATGTCAGTGAGAACTGGGCTTCTTAATGGCTTTTGAAAATGAGACAATCTCCTAAGTCACTTGGGTGGTTTTGTAAATGGTACCCTCTGCTCAGACAGAGAGAGAAAGATAAAGAGAAAAGGAAGAAAAAAAGCTAATAGGAGATTTAATGTATGTGAGAACTTTACACTCATCACCTGCACTGTATTTTTGGCTTTTGCTACGTATGTATTGTGTCTTCTACATCCGTTGCACTTGAATTTTGAGTAACATGCAGTGTGTATGACACCTAAATCTGGGACTCAAATACATATTTTTTACTAGTTTCCCACCCTCAGCTGTTTTATTGGACCTCATCTCTAAGTTGCCTGTGCTTCTTCTTGGTGTGCCAATTAAAAATAAACCTGCAAACCAGTGTGCGGAGAGGGTTAGGGTTTGTGAATTGTCATCAGCTCTTCTGAAGTGGGTTTTTGTCCACAAACGAAAAAAAATTAAGATAAATGAAGGAAAGGCACCCAAGGCAGATATTGTGAGCCTGCTGCCTGCCCTTTTCCCTGCAGGACAGTCCACACTACCACAACATCCCGGCATTAAAAACAGCCCTGACTGAGGGAGGAGCATCCCTCCTGAATTGCCTGCACCACTCCATGCACTGCAGCACCCCTTTGCACTGCTGGGGTCAGCCTGAATTTTCTCTGTTGTTTCTTTACCGTTGTCCAGGAAACCAATTTCCAAAGAGTCACAAACCGAGAAGAGGGCGACTGAGCAAAGAGAACTTGGAATGGAAGAGAGGTGCACAGCTGTGGACATGGACTTTAAAAACGGCTGTAACTTCTGATGGACAATGGGAAAGCTCCATTGACCTGCAGGCCCTGGGCACTGGATGGTTGTAGAGGGAGAAGGAGGGAGAGCAGGTGTCTATAGTGTTTAGTAATTGAGAACTGTATCAGCTCAACACACCTACATTTAAAGAGCCAATGGGGGTTAATTGTAAAGCATAATCTTGTGGCTAAGACAAAGGTGTGGGGCACAGGAGATCTGGGTTCATGTACATTTGCTGTGGAAGTTTCACTGTTTGACCTTGAGTAACTCACTGAATTGCTTTGTGCCTCAGTTTCCCCATCTGTTAAATAGGGATCATTAAACCTTTTGTCTCTCATCCATGAAATGTGTATCCATTTGAGACAGTGACAGTCTCTTACTATGTGTCTGCGCAACACCCAGCAGAAAGGGGTCCACATCTGAGTTCCAGTCTGTAGGTCCTGCCAAAATACCAATGATAAGAATCAGAGGGGACCCAGGGTGCGGGCATGAGGGCTCAGGTGACGATGTAAATTTCTGCCAGGGTTTCCTGGCCAGGCCCCCTCCCTATTCAGTGACTGCTGGAGCAGGCTGCAAACTGCAGCCACAGGGAGACGGAGAAGTGAACAGTTTGCTGTGGGAGCTGCTACTGAGCACAGTGATAAGGGCCCCCTGGGCATTCATTAGAACACCTGCATTTTAATTAACCCCAAAGGCGACTGCACATCATAGTATGTTACAAATGAGTTGGGATAATCTGTCTACAGAGACCAATTATAACTTCTGCCTTCTGCCACTTCATTCCGGCTCCCAAATAAGATGCCCACCACAGGAACAGCAAGAAATGACAGCGATGAAAAGAATTGCAAAGGGCCTTACTGACACTGCTGTGCTATGGCAGGAGCAAACGGATCCATGAGCTCAGTGCTGACAAACCCCTAACACAGCCCTGCTTCCCTGGCTCTGTAACACCCTCTGTGTGTGGGGTCTATGGACTGGTTTAGGTTACAGGCTATGCCAGCGATGTAGCTAACCACTGCTAAGTCTTTAGCATGGAGGCACAATAGAGGTGCAAGACGAGCCTTACCTGGCTAGTGAAGGAGCAGCTTTTATAAGTTAAATCAAACTTAAACCCTTAAGATCCTTTCTCCCCATGAACACTGATTGTGCAAAGGGCTGGGTAAGAGAACATGCCCGAGACCCAGAAAGACGCAGAGCGATGTTCATCCCAGTGGAAAGAGAAGGGATGGTGTTGGGGATAATGCTCAGACTGGAATCCAGAACATCTGGGTCAGATTCCCGGCTCTTCCACACACTCCTTTTGTGACCTCAGACAATTCAATGAGACTGAGATTTTCAAGAAAGCCAATAGGAGTTAGGAGCCCAATGCCCACTGCACTAGAATGAGTTTTGGGAGTCTGGTTCCTTTGAAAATCTCACCCTCAAATGCTCTGTGCCTCAGTTCCCCCTTGTAAAATGGGCCGGTAACCCTTCCTCTGTTTGTGAACTCTGAAAGGCAGGGACTGTCTCACGCTGTGTCTGAGCAGCACCCGGAACATTGGGGCCATGATCTTCCTGTAGTTGCTAGGGACCGCTATACTGCCAGTCTTTACTGCATTGCAAAAAGTGATGCCAAGTGGTGCACGGGACATACGCTGTCCATCTGCACAGTGCTGACTTTCACCCCCACAGATAATCACACAACTGCATGACTACATCCAGTTGCCCAAAGAGACAGAAGGGGGCACAGGATCAGCGACTAATACAAACCAAGGAGAAAGCTCTGTTGGCGACAGAGACCACTAGGTGAACACCAGGCCCAGTTCACTCCTATTTCACACTCCAGGGTGGAATCCACTGGTTTGTGTTACACGGTAGGAAAGGCTACATAATAATTAACATCCCATGTCCCCTCATCATTTATGGGTTAGATTCTCAGCTGGTGTAAATCTACATAGCTCCTTTGAGTCCAATGGAGTTAGTCCTGATTTACACCAGCAGAGTGAGTGACAGAGGGGAATCAGCCCCTTTGAACCCAATGGAGTTACTCAGGATTCAGATCATGCTGAGTGAGAGGAGAATCTGCAGTCTGGTGGAGCTGAGGATCCTGGGGCTGAGGTCCTGGGGATCTGTGAGTGTCCTCTAAAATGATGTAAAATCTCAGTTAATTGGTGACCCTGCTGGATACTCAGACCAGGAGGCCGGAGGGGATTCAGAGACTGAGTCCCAAAGGGACCTTGGGTGATTTAAAGACCGTGGACAGCCTAAAGGCTGTGGGAAGCTGTGAAAAAGCTCTGGGGTCTGCAGCAGCCTGTGGCAATAGGCTGTGGACATCCCTGGCGACCTTTGGAGACGATGAGGGCTGCAGGCTGGATAACAAAAGCGCAGACCGGGCACCTCTGCTGTGTAATGTGCTGTTTTGGATGAGAAATCTGGATGCTTCTACACAGGGATCACGGCCAGGGGGAAGAGGAAAATTGCATTCAGCTGGATCGTCCTCTCCCAATGCAGCCAGTGTAAGACATCTGGTCTGGTAAAGATTTTCTCTGTCCCTCAGTCTCTTCCTGTCTTGAAATCTGTCAGTCTCCACCTCACTCGAGGACAATGTCACCCAAATATTTTCTTTAGAGAAAAATCCGTCCATCCATCTGTCCCTGCTTCTCTCTGCAGTACCTGTCTGCCTGTCTCTCTAGTGTGCATGTGTATCATTTATCTCCCTCTCTCTGTTAATCTCTGTGTGGCTATGTACACACCACAGCTTAGGGCGGTGTAAGTTACGTTGTTCAGGGGGTTGAATAAGCCAGTGTAAGTTTCACCATCCTAAGCGCTGGTGCGGAGAACTCAATCTAGACGAGAGAGCTTCTCCCACTGCTGCTCACGGGGGCTGAAGTATTTAACATGACGGTAGAGCTCTGTCCCATCGGCTTAGCCTCTCTGTACTAGCAGTGCTACAGCGACGCTGCTGTAAGCTGTGTAGTGTAGCCAGCAGGTGATAAACCCAACACGGCCCCTTCTCCCTTCCAACAGCACCTCTCATGCATGGGGAAAGCTCCCTTAGAAAATGTAAATAGACACTTCATTATCATCCTTCTAACCTGACCTTAAAAATCCCCTGTTGTGATATTTACAAAATGCAGCCTGCTGATTATGGCTGAGCAGATGACAAGCTGTTGCTATTCCTCTTCTTTCCTTTTCCCTGTCTCTCTTACCCTCATAAAAAACACCAACAATTCATATCATTAACAAATCTGGGGCAATGCTTCACAAGATTAATTTGTTCGTATGTTGCACCTGCACCCCCTCCTTTAACAGAGCAGCACCTACACTGATAAAAATGAATCCCTGCCAAAACAAACTACTCCACTGCACACACAATAATCCTTCTAGAGAGGATGAGAGAAAGAACAAACCACCTATGACAAACGTTGGTCACATCCCCTAATCCACCACTGGAAGAATCTAAGATGCTGTGGTGACAAAGATGGGGTAAGAGCCTGTATAGAATAGAGATGAAGAAATTAGAACAGGAGAGGAGAGAAGAGATGAAAATGGAAACGAGTAGAATAGAATAGGACATCCCCTTTGTCTGTTCATCTTTGGATCGTAAGATTTTCAAGGCAGACTTTTTCTCTTTCTCAGTTCTGCGCTGCATAGTGAGGACCTGATCCCAACTGGTATGAGAATGATGTAAATATAAACTACTACGAATGAAAGGCAGTAATGGGGTGACATGCAGTAAAGCGGTAGCTGTGGAAGGAAGGATGAGCATAGAAGGTATATAAAGGATGTTATGTTTTTTTGTTTCACTAACACATTCGCATTTTTTCTCTCCACTACCCCAGCAATGAGTCCATCGTGGGGTTGGTCAAACACACTGTGTTGACTCATTTCATCCTTTTAGGAATCCCCAACACTGAATGTCTTCAGACCATCCTCTTCATCATCTTCTTAGCTTTCTACGTCTGCACCCTCCTGGGCAACCTGCTCATCTTATCAGCCATCCTCGCTGACTCCCACCTGCACACCCCCATGTACTTCTTCCTAGTATGATCTATAAGAACTGAATAGATAAAAGATGATTGAATGGAAAAGAAGAAAGGAAAATTAAATTGAATAGCATCAAATAGAATCAATGAAATATTAGAATCCTGATTCTCCACTCACTTTCACCAAACTTATAATGCTTAGAAAGGTTTACCCTTGTAGATTAAGTTGTAGTGTGCTAAGGAATAAACAAACCATAATTTATTTAGATTGATAATTCGGCTGCATTATCTCTGTGCTTCCAGGAATGACCCTGTCTCACATGGAAATGGAGAATCTCACTGTGGTGTCGGAATTCATTCTGTTAGGGCTTCCCAACACCAAAGGCCGTGAGACCATCCTTTTCATCAGCTTCTTAGCTTTCTACCTCTGCACCCTGCTGGGCAACCTGCACATCTTATCAGCCATCCTTGGTGACTCCCGCCTGCACACCCCCATGCAATCTCTCCGTGCTGAACCTTGGATTGGCCTCCATCAGCACCCCTAAATTGCTGGTCAGTCTCTGCACCAAAAGTAGAACCATCTCTCTGGGAGGGTGCATGTCTCAGGTCGTCTTCTTCCAATTCCTAAGCAACACGGAGTGCCTGATCTACACCGTCATGGCCTATGACAGGTACGTGGCCATCTGCCACCCGCTGCGCTACCTGATCATCATGAACTGGAGGGTGTGTGCCATCCTGGCTGCTGGCACCTGGATCACCAGCTCCTTTCATGCCACCATTCTCACCAGCCTGACCTTCACGCTGCCCTACTGCGAGCCCAATGCGGTGGACTATTTCTTCTGTGACATCTTCCCCGTGGTGAAGCTGGCATGCGTGGACACGTACGTCATCAAGACCGTGAGCTTCACCAATATTGGCATGGTGTCCATAACCTGCTTCTTCCTCATCCTTGTATCCTACCTCTGCATCGTCAACTCCATCCTGAAGATGAACTCAGCCGAGGGGCGACGCAAAGCAGCCTCCACTTGCGCCTCACATGTGACGGTGGTGACGCTGATCTTTGGGCCCTGCGCCCTGGTCTACGTGCAGCCACGTCAGAGCAAAGTGCTGGTGACCTCTGTGCAGCTCTTCGATTAAGTAGCCATGCCCATGCGGGACCCGGTCATCTACACACTGAGGAACAAGGAGGTGAAAGGGGCTCTGCGGAAACTGAGGGGGTCAGACAACTGCACATTGATGTGCTGCATCTGCAGAAGTAGCATGTGGGTGAGCAGTGAAATATGTCTATGAATTCATCCGCGTGGCTCTTATGTGTCTTATGTGAGTGTCTGTCTCTCTCCTTCCGCGTAGAGCCCTACCTGTATATCTGCAGCTCTACAAAGCATAGAAGTGCTCCTAAAAGCATCTAGCTGTCTTGGACATGCTTTCAGGCTGATATTTTCAAAGCTGCCCAAAGGATAGGCACTCTCAGGCTGCATTAAAATTAATAAGAATTGGAGAACCAGATCTTCTAGCTGACTGAAAATCTCAGCCTCATTGCACAGATCTACAGAAGCCAGAGCAGCATCTTCTGCAAATTCAGGAAAAGAAAGAAAATAATTCCCTTCATCAGCTGGCACGGACCCAATGTCAGCAGCACCTGACTTACTTAGAAGTCTTAGTGCATCCCACTAGGCACCTCATCCTCTTTGTAAATCTAGAGCTTAGGCCACATTTTAGAAGATATTTAAGCACCCAGTGGGATCTTTCAAAAACACCTAGCTCCCAGGGAGAACTGGGCTTCTTAATGGCTTTTGAAAATGGGCTTGCTCTGCTAAGTCACTTCGGTGGTTTTGTAAATGTTCCCCTCTACTCAGACAGAGAGAGAGAAAGAGAAATAAAAAAGGAAGAAAACATGCTAATAGGAGATTTAATGGATATGAGAACTCTGCACTCCTCACAGGCACTGTATTTTGGACTTGTTGTACATATGTATTGTGTCTTCTGCATCCGTTGCATTTGAATTTTGAGCAACATTCAATGTGTATAAAACCTAAACCTAGGGCTAAAATGAGGGTTTTTTGCTTTTGTTTTTCATCCTCAGCTGTGTTTCTTCTTGGTGTGCAAAATAAAAATAAAGCTGGAAACCAGTGTGTGGAGAGAACTGGATCCATTTATGAGACTGGCAAATAAAAAGTGAAATTTAATAAAACAATAAAAACATGAAAGGAAAAAGAGTTGTACTTCGAGGCTGGGGTTTCCAAAGGGCCCAAGAAAGTTAAAAGTCCATGGGAATTAGACACCTAGCTCCCTTTAGGCCTCTTTGAAATTCCCAGCCTAAAGTGGAGGTGTGATATTATGTTCATTCGTTTTTGCAGAGGGTGAGTTTAACGGTTATATACCACTTAAGTCCGGAAATATTTATTATATTTGCACACTTAGCCTGAAAAACTGTTCACCACAAGATATTATTGAGGTCAACAGCTTAGTAGATTTCAGAAAAGGATCAGACATTTATATGTGT
>NW_027131768.1:0-2812 GCF_026122565.2 Emydura macquarii macquarii
AGGGCAGCAGACAGATGTTTCAGCCTGCAAATGGGGAGGGGGGTGGGACGGGTGAGCGGTGGAGAAGTCTCCTGTTGGGACTGCACTAGCCCTGGTAAAGGGCTGCCCCCAGGCATGGAGCGATTCTCTCTCCCCATTGCTAAAAGATAGAATTAATGACTCATCTTGGAGTCTTTTGTTTCTTGAAAGCAGGGACATTGACTGTCTGTCAGCAGAAGGTTTACCCATGAGCTGAAATCACTAAGAGCTGAACCAGTAGAGGATCTAGGAAACCTTACCTGACAACTAACAGAGCTGAGTGAGCACCAGGCACAGTCGGTGCCAGCCTGGTGTGGTCAGGGTTGGTGGAGAAGCTAGCACATTTGGTGCCAGCTGGGTCAGCGATTGGCAGAGGGTCGGCTTTGTCCGGTACCAGCCCGGTGCAGTCAGCGGGAGCCAGGTGCGGTCGGAGCCAGCGGTCGGTGGGAAACAGGAGTGGTCACTGCCAGCAGTCGGGGACTCAGCGTGGCCTGAAGGTGGTAGGAGACAGCAGCAGAGGGGGCCTGGTGAAGCCTGTGTTGGACAGGAGCGGAATAGGGGGCGGAGCCAACCCCAAGAGGTGGACATTGCAACCACACGGGTCAGTACAGGGGGAAGAAGGAAGGGAGAGGCGAAGGACACACCCTGTACTCTGGGATGGGTTGGTTCATTGAGTTCATGAACTCTGTTTGCACTGTTCCCCAAACCAGTGCTGTGTTACCTCTCTTTTGCTATTAAAAGGTTTCTTTCTACACTCAAACTCTGTGCTTGCGAGAGGAAGTATTGCCCTTTGGGTGTGCCCAGGGAATAGTGTGTAATTTCCCAGGTGACTGGGTGGGGGCTCGAGCCAGTTTGGTGTTGTATCACTGAGAGAGACCCCAAATATAGAACCCGGGTCTTGCTGCTGCCAACTCGGTCTGGCAGAAGGGTTACATTAAGTTATTCTTAGTCCAGTTAACTGTGATATGCAGGGTTATTGTAGACCATGAAATTTCTCAGCTAGGCTGGGCCTACTTATAAAATTAAGCTACCAAATATTAATAAGATGCATATTGCAGAGTATGTGAAATGGTGGTTGAGTCCCTTTCGAAAAGGGGTGATTGTTTCTCATTGCAACACACCCCCTGCTGTGTTTGTATTCTCAAAGTATGTCTGGTATTTCATTAAGGTAACTGTTACCAATTGCCTCTCTTGTCTGGATCATCTTCCCTAATGAACTTATCCTCTGGGAGTAACTCATCTATGCAGTAAACAGAAATGTGATAAATGCAGGGCATGCTAGACCACCATGACTCCAGATCTCTCAAAATATCAAAAGCCCATTGCTGGATGCCACCCCAGATATTGCTCCAATTTAATCACAACAACCCCAATACCCCTTTGTTTGAAGGGTAGAACACTGAAACTAAATAAGATATCTAGGTGGCTAGCACCTTTTCACTAAGTAAAGCACATGGGTCTCTCCCTCTTGTATTGTTTTCTGGAATTCCTGTGTTTACTCATGTAAATTACCAAAATGCTTTGAAAAACATTGGATTTAATAATATAAAAGAGAAGCAATGGAACAGGTAAAAAGGCAAGCAAGCTTCAAGAGAAAGAAGAATCACTCTGGACAAGAAACTGACAAGACCTGCCATCTTGCCCAGCTGTCTTCTGAGACCAGGGATCCAGGCTCTCGGGGAAGCTGCTAAGAAACCATCACCGCCTCTTGCCTGCATTGGTGAGGATAATTGCTTTTGCAGCTAAAACATACTGGACTTTTGGTTTGGGGGCTCGTTTGATATGTTTATAAGTATAGTAATTAAAGCCTTTCTGTCATTATCGAACAAGAAATGTCTGTCAATTCCTGAGCACACTAAGAGCAGATCCCAGTCTGTGAGTTAACACCTATGAACTGATCATTGTTCAGCGCTCCTAGAACAGACGTCTGGGATGCACAATGTGCTGATGCAAGTGTCTGCAAAATTCACCTCAGTCTTTAGACATGTCAACACAGCCCATGTTTCATGATTGCATCCTCACATGCTCTAAAGAGCCGTCACTTCTCATGCCCCACTGGCTAGACAGAAATGTCACCATTGATCAGCAGAGGGCAGCGTATATACACTGCAGGGACTGCAACCATGTGAGCCCAGCCTATGATCCTCCTCCTACTCCACTGAATTTGATGGAACGACTTGTGGTGTAAGGGGCTGCTCAGGTGAGTGGGGGTTTTGCAATCTGGACTTTCTGACCTCGCCCCTCATTCTGATTTGGCCTCAGGCACACAAAACGTTCAGTGACAGGAATGAAAAGACAGGCCTTTATCCACAGAACTGAGTGCCAGGGTTGCAGTGTAATCCACGCCAAATGCAGAAGGATGCTCTGCACAAGGCTGGCTGATACGTGTAACACGCTCTGAGGGTCAAGAGCAGTTCCAGAGTGACATAGCCGCCTGCCCACACATGGCCCATTGGGATTCACTCATGTTACCGATCTGCAGCCGGCGCTTGTGTGTGGAAGGAACAGCTGTCTGCCCGGGGGCTGCAGCCGTGACAGAGCACGCAGCCCATGGGGAGCACGGGTTCTGTCCCTCTGCAGTGTTGCTGCAGGTGGGATTCGCACACACGGGCCAAATGCACGTTCATGCTAGCGCTGGAAGTGGGTGGCAAGGGCAGACCCACCGCCATTGCTCACACGCAGGAATTGTGACCCTCTGCGGCCACACCCAGCCCCATGGAACCACACAAACGAGCTGCTTTACCCCATCCCGCCCAGCGTGTGCACAGCAAGGCCATAACTAGGGGCTGTCCGG